>NW_025534286.1:0-231516 GCF_020615455.1 Coregonus clupeaformis
GCACAAATAGAGCAGCCCTAAGTTGCTGGGACACAGGTCTAGGAGTCTTGGGGTCTGACAGAGTTCAGATTGCAAAGCAGGAGCTAATTGCCAGCGTAAACTGGTACCAAATGACACCAGAGGAGGCCCGCAGCGATCTTGGTCTCAGCAGAAACGCCAGATGACTGACACACGTCCTAATTCAGAGGGGGTGCTACAGGTCTATCAGGTAGGTCAGGGCCTCTCAATTCAAATTCGAACTACCTCACCGCTAAAGTCCTGGATCCTGTCACAGACGCACCAGCAAAGCCTGAGCCTCAGCCTTGGCCCGGTCAAGACATTTCGACAATAAGCACAGCCTGCAGTGGCAGCCAGGCAGTAACTTTCCCAGTAACTGAATCCACAGCCGCTCCGCTGGGTTTTAGAACTGCAAATGTTCGTGGATGCGCTGCTCAGAACGTGAGGCGCGAGCTCCAGGAGACCAAACGCTAGGGCCTGGAGATCAGCTCGTGTTCACCAGACACTCTATTGGGGTTCACTGGAGAGGAGGGAGCTGGACCCGGGCTCTGAGGTAGTAGACTCCAGCCTGGCATTAGGTAGGCAACGAAGATATCGTATTAGTTATGTTCACATGACCGGGGCATCCCACCACCCCAGGGCTGGGTAGTAAGGTATCCTGTGAACTGTTCTTCGTAGCGACTGCCATTAAAGTATGTTACGGGAAACTGCCTTGTTGGGAGGACTGAGCTTAGCATACAGTGGGGACACCCACCATTCACCCAAAGACAAAAACCAAGATTACAGAACAAATGGAGAGACTCTGTACAGCAACAAGGCTGCGATACTATCGATCACTGAGTACAGACGACTATACTGTGAACTGAGGAACAAAGCGCCAGACAGCAAAAGGTGAGAGAGAGCACGTGAAAGGATTAGCACGGTGTCCACCTAATATGACTTCATGAACATATATGGTATGTGTTCCTTTGACCCACCCAATGTGGCGAGGATGTCACACCACAAGGGGGAGCCTCTTAGTTGCAGTTTGGCTCTAAGATCACCTGTCCAGAGGACAACTCTAACTCAAACTGTCACAGACTCCATCTCGGTCAGCGCATACCCAATCCGCCTATCAGCGCCCGGCTGAACACGACTAGAGCTCACTCGGGCCAGGAGAGTATGATGGCCACAGGGCAAACCGAGGAGTTTGGATCAACTCTCGGAGTAAAATGAGGGTACCGAGAGTGCACAAGGGGAACCTGGGGGAGTACAATCAGCAGCATGGAGAATCGGTTTATTTTCACTGGGTGAGAGGACCTGCACAGGATCGGTGTAATATAGGCAGTTGATGGTTATAGTTGAAATGTTACACCTAAACATGCTCAATTTCATACATTCCTTAATGTTTATTCCTAACCTTGCCTAAGGTTGAAGCCTCAAACCTGGGGCTCGGTATAACCCTGATACCACATGAACTGTACAAGTATATACCCACATGATAATGTTTCTCATGTGTGTGTGTGTGTGTGTGTGTGTGTGTGTGTGTGTGTGTGTGTGTGTGTGTGTGTGTGTGTGTGTGTGTGTGTGTGTGTACGAAGGAGTATGGGGATACTCAGGAACTGTACAACTATGAGTATCATATGTGTAGTGTTATGTGTGACGTACTATGTTTACTGCAATAAACAACCTGCATAAAATATAGACAAGGGTTTATGACTTTTATTTCATAGCCCTATATACCCATCACAATAACACACCGTATCAGTACATAATATCAATACATAATATAGAAAAGGGCAACATGCACACCTCTAACTATGTTTACTGTAATAAACAACCCGTACAACATAGACAAGTGTTTATGACTTTATTTCATAGCCCCACATACCCATCACAATAACACCGTATCAGTACATAATATCAATATACTAATATAGGTGGTGCAAACATGCACACCTCTACATGGGCAGCGGCATTAGAAACACAACTCTCAGTCAGAGTTAGCCAAACCCAAAGTCCACATCGGTTTCAAATATTGTCAGTTTGCTGTCAACCTTGGCCTTCTTCTTCGGGAGGTCCTCTCCTCGGGGGCTACCGCTAAGCTCCTGGTTTAGCTGGGCTTCATACCGTCCCAATGTGGTCAGGCAAACTGACGTTGTTGTTCCTTGTGGTGATGATGGTGATGAGAACAAGACGGCTGAAGAAGAATAAGACAAGTCCTTTGTTGTCCATACACTGGATGTTGTTATCCTTCACAGCCGATGCTTCTAGTGTAAGGCAAACATTAGCTAGGTATTTTGATAGGTTACGTCATCTGAAAACACACAGGAACCCCTCCTATTCGATCATGTATGATGTGGTCTTTGTCAACAGTTGACACAGCTGAAGTTTACTCCCTGGGAACTGTGTACAGTGTTGTAGTCGAAGGACCGTTGCTGAACACCAGCACAGTGGATAATAACAACCCTGCCTAGACAGCTTCTGACAGATCCGTGAGGTGGTGCTGCTGGTGTTGGTGAATGTCCTCAGTGCTAGCCATCACCATCATGGGCGCTTGATCATGTACTCTGCGTTGGCGAACACAGAGGCGACTTCATGACACCCATCTCGCTCCTGAACAACACCCTGTTGTAGGACATGTTCTTTCTCCCGCATGATCCTCATGACTTCTTTTTTGACCCGATCATATTCATGCGACCTGTGTATGTAAGCGGGAGAGGTTGTGCCCCGTTGAACCACTCATAGAATCGAGGTGTGTGATAGCGGGGACACCTTCATTCCAGGGTTGCTGCAAAGGTTTGTCAGTTAGCTTTTAGCAACGAACATAGACTTTTCAACACGTTGGTGGTGCTAATATCATCCTTTTCCCGGGTCTGGAACTTAGCAGCCATAGATAGGAGATGAGACGCTTGCACAGTTATATAGTACTAGGACGTAGAAAGGAGATGGGTGCAGAGGGAACCCCATGACCATCATCACAGCCTGTCGTATGGTCACGGCGAGTGAGTGCAAGTGCACATGGGAAGGCTGGGACACGTATGATATTGCTGGTTGTGTGGTAAGAGTCTCCCCGTTGTTGTATGATGGCCTGAACACAGGCCACCTTCTGTGAATTCGCCCGTGTTAAAGTGGTAGAAGCGGAGAAGAAGGAGGGGTTTGTTAACCCCTGCAAGGGCTTGTAACGCGGTAGACAATATACTGTGGGTAAGCTGGGGACCGAGAGTACGTGTTTTGGTTCAGGAATGTTGTATAGTCTTCATTGTGCTGGTGTGATCCCGAGAGTGACTGAGGTGGAAGAACCCCCAACCTCCAGCCTGGGATTCCTGAGGGGGTTTTGGTTTAGGGCCAGTGAAAACGCCAGCAAGCCAAGTGTGTCTGCCTTAGCGAACCCTACCCTGTGTGGTGTAAAGGCAGCTTTCGTGAATTCTATGAGTATAGGTTGGGCTTCTGATGACGAACTCGCATTCGGAGAACTTGGGTATAGACCCCTTTGATGGTAGTCATAGGTGTCAGTGAAGTGAGCCATGTTGGGGACAGGGAGCATGTTGGAGATGGTGCCAAATACCGCGCACTGCATGTAAGCCAATATGTTATTGACATCAGTAGGAGCAGTGATCTTCAGGGCCCTATGCCAGTCTGTCCTCCCATTATTTTCTCAGACCGGTATCTTTAACATGAGTCATCCTGTCGCCTCTAGGGGGCACAATCAAAGCCTGCTACGAAATCTTGGTGAACCCTGCATACGTTGTTGTAAGCTGCGATCAGTCCAGAGTGAGAGTCGTAGTATCATCCCGTGGGACACGCCCAGTGTCCAGGGATAGGAACAGCCGTGACATGTTTAATCTTCATCAGGGTTTGGTCCTGTCTACCTTTCCGTTCCTCATGGATATAGTAGGGAATGAACAGGTATCAGAGCTATGAACAAGGGATCTGAAATTAATCAGAGAAAGGGGCGATGCAACACTCATGATGTGAGTTTCGATGCAGCTGCCTGCCAAATAGAAGCAACTGAATCATTGTGGTACAGGAACAGCATGTGCTGAGGCCCTCTCCCTCGTTCATACATTAGATCGCCATCGCGAAGTGTCGCCTACATCGAACATCAACAGGTTGCGCAGCAAAGATACAATCTGGGCTGCTTTGGTTTTGTGGAACTTGACAAACACACTTGGGCAAGCATCCTCACCACCCTTGTCCGTGGAGGTAATATCAACCTCTTGAAGCAGAGCCGCACTGTGTAGGGTTCCTTGTACAGGAGAGGATTTGTCCGAAAGTGAAGACCTGGCACAGACCCAGGAACAGGGTTGTTGAACCCGGTCGAGGACCTTTGTAAAGCCAAGAAGTGACCCAGGTGTTAGCGATACGCAGAGGGAAGAGGTTGGACAATGGAGATGCAACAATACATTGAGAAGCACCGGAGCCAACTGGAGGGCAGGGAGAGATGCGGAGTGGGTCGACACTATGCAAAAATCATCCTGTTGCAGGCTTACTGGGAGTGCCTTAACACAGTGTGCCATTCTAAACAGAGAGACAGCGGATACACCCAGATTGCAGACAAAACTAGTAAAGACAGTTGACCTCTAAGACAAAGATTCTCGAATGCTTGAGACGAGTGAGGTGGGAGAACTGTTTGGCCCTAGTTGGAATCAAAAGGCTTGGAGTGTTGGAACTGCCAAGTAAGGAGCATGCAGATGAGGGCACGTGAAGCTAGGGATCAGACTGGCTCCTTATTGATTTTTATAGTACAAAACGAAGATCGGTTTGAATAAGGAGGAGTAAGGGAAGAGCAAGGCATTCTGTTTTCACACAGGGACTAGATGCGTGACCAGAGCTTGAAATAACCAACCATGATCACAGTATTCAAAGAGTAGTGTGATATGTGTTAACCCTGGCTGACTAACCCACACAGAGCTGAATCATACGACCTCAAGGTTAAATAACTCACTTACACTAGGTTAACTACGACCCTCCATACTACTACCAAGGGAGTATGTTTTAGGGAACCCACACCCCAACCCCAGAGAAGATCTCGGTTCAGTTTGCATGATGCAGCAGGATAACGCCTAAGTGTATCACGGCGGCAAACGGTGAGAGAGTCGAAAGTGCAAAAGGACTTTTGCAGGAAACGCAAACCGAAACACGGACCTTACCGTGTGTAAAGCGACTGGTAAGGGGAAATTGAACACTAAGAGTAAGAGTACAAACGAACGGAACCAAAGCCGATTGATCCTGACAAGACCAACAACCTCTGCCTACAGTCTGTGGAACGCGGCAGTTGCTGGAGGAATCATAAAGTGGTGACATTCAGGTTTTTCGGTGCAGAGGAAATCTTACTATGCCAAGCTTATAAGAGCTTTCCTAAGTGGTTAAAACCGCTTTTGGCAAGTTAGTCATGGATGGGGCTGAGGTAAAAAAGTAAAACGGATCAGCCACTGGAGATGGCAGGGTGTTATCCAGCTG
The DNA here is from genome assembly GCF_020615455.1 of Coregonus clupeaformis. NCBI lineage: Eukaryota > Metazoa > Chordata > Actinopteri > Salmoniformes > Salmonidae > Coregonus > Coregonus clupeaformis. Next base: position 5,440 of record NW_025534286.1, read on the forward strand.
AGTCAAGCGGTTGATATTATCCACAGTAGCATTTTCATAAGCTGAGTACACTACGCCATGTAGATGTGCAGCAGTGCTCAATCAGCACATCAACTGGGTAGACCACAACCACAGGCAAATACTCCTCATGCCCGGCTACTCCGGAAGCTAGCCTCCCGACAGGAGGAGACCTGAGGTGCTCAGAGATGTCTGAAGAATCAGACCTTCCCACTCGTCTGAGGTGAAAGGCAACCGAGAAACATAGACGTGAATTTGACTTGAGCAAAAATGAAATTTGACTCTTCGTGCTGCGCCGCGTCCATGGTAAAACGATATCGCTCAGCACCAGAGATGTCAATACCTGCACGTTCACCGAAATGAAACAGATGTATACCTCTTGTATGAACTAAAAGCAGCCCATCTTTCTCCGAAGTACTAGTGGACATGGAAACGCTTTGCATTCGCGCTGTGTAGTGTGCTCGGCCAAAGGGCTGTGATAAGGCCCCCGCGATAAGGCCCCCGATAAGCCACCCCCCGCCCTCTCGACTGGACTATGGCTGCAGACAGCCTGCCGGGTAAAGCGTGCCAGGCAGATGTGGCTCTGTTTAGAGCCGTGTACAATATACCGTTTGCAGTTGAAAGATATCATATGCACACATTACGAGGCTAAACACTTTGACACTGAAGTGAGGCGAGTCCGAGGCGCTCGAAGCGAGGCTCCGCCAGCGATAACAATAACTGTACCCATGCACCTAAGCATCACAAACAGGCTGGGCAGAAAAGCCGGTGCTATCGGAGACATCACGACAGCTTACAGAGACGTCCACCAGGATGGAGTCTGCTAGAAGTGCCACAGTGGAGACCGTGGCCTCACATCAGAACACAGCCTCTCGTAGAGAAGCCCGGACCTCACTGTTGTGATCCAACGCCATGATCGAGGCGGCCGAGAGCGTTATGGACCTCGAGTACCCTGAGGCTGTGAAGCGAGTATTCTGGAGGCTTTCAAGTGTAATACCACACGCAGTGCTGCCTCGACATCTGGGGACGGGAGGGCAGTGTCCAAGGCAGCGAAGACTGTCCCGAAGGAGGACTGTGAATACGAGATGACGACTGGTGTTCGGAGCAGGACGATCAGTTATCGCCCGTCTGCTCCAGTCCAAGGTGACGTGACACAATGACGGCGATACTGTGGGGTGCCAGGCTGTATTAAGACGAGACCGTCGAGAAGCCTAAAGTTGTCATTGACGACTAGTGACCGAACCGTTCCTTGCTTTGTGTGTATATACAGTTGAGTCATTGCCATGCTATAATTGTCATACTATAGACAGAGCTGTCTCATTTTGTTGTGTGGAAATAAAAACATTTTCAAACCCAAGTCTGTCTGTCTCCGGTCTGTCTGTCTCCTGTCCCCTTGTCCCCAACGGGCTAGCTCACCCTCTCCCTCTAGCGCAGTGAGGCTCACCATGGAGCTCTGTCAGAGAGGCGACTTGGAGCTCCACCCGGCACATAACCGTAAGGTTCGACGACCTAGATGCTATAAGTCGTCTAGAGTAAGCACCTGGGTGCATATGTTCGATATAGAGAAACGGATACCGGTGTCTGTAACTCTAATCGGAGCCAGGCGCTTGACGGGGTCTTTTCGCATACCCGTAGAGTCTCCTGTGATCCCCCAGTTTGCGTTAGTATTGTTCTCCCGGGCTGTATACACCCACTGTGGAGACATCTACGGTCTTGTTTACAGGCCAAACATTTTTTCCGAACGTACGTACCGACACCAAGGGCCACAAGGTGAAAAGGATCAGTGTTCTGGCCAGAGCGCCCTTGGCCTGGGTGAAGATCAGAACATACCTCCCCATACGACAGTGTGCCACCTGACTACCCTTTCACTGGACTCGGTTTGCGGCCACCAACCCGGAGATGCTCGTTTCTAGATATACGCCAGTGTGAACCGTCACGTCCACAATACCTTAGTGTGTACCTCGTACACCCCGGACTCTACAGAAAGAGATACTCTGGCTTCACAAGTGGTAGTACGAGACGCTGTCCGCACTTCGGTGGCTCCGCTTGCTTCAAGGTGTTACACGAGCAGAGCAGGCTAACCCCTGGAGCGGTTGCGGTGTGGCGGTGACCGTGATATCCCCACGAGTAGCCGACATCCCCAATGCGCGCTATGGGGGACCTGTGACCATTGTGGCAGTTGGACACGGAACTAGGTACGTCTCACGCATAACTGTTAACCAACACACGGACCTGTCACCACCAGTCCCGTGTTCGGTGCAGTGGTTGATTGTGAGGCTCACGACATGGGTTTAGAGGTGACCAGGTGCTCGGGAGGCACTTCTACCAGACACGTTATTCCAGGCTCCCTACTGGGCTGTTATTACGGCCTGTGTTGTGGAGCTCTGGACCGTTGGTGGCGAGCTGAAGCACAACGGACGGCTGTGTTGAGAGGGAAGATGCCAGTCTACTCTGGAGTGATCGAGAGAAGGACGAGTTGTGTCAACGCTGGGGTACGCCTAAAGCCTCACCGGTGGTGTGTGAGTCCGACCCCAAGAGGGTTTCGTTGCATGTTGCAGATAGACAACTTGCTCCTGGGTGGCATCTGCACCACTCTGTGTGCTACGGTCCACAGACAAGGCGATGGCTGGGTCCCCGCGGGATCAGAAAAAGAAGCACGTTACCCTCCACATGACCGGGCGAGCAGAACGGAACCTAGATATTGCCTCCCAATCACCGGAGGGTCTACAGCTAGCTGTGAGGAAAATGGGAACTCGAAAAGTGGAAGGGAGAAGAAGATGAACAGTGGAGAGAAAAGAGGACAAGTCGACCAAAGTCAAGGAGAAGAAACGGTCCAAACCTCAAGCTCCTCAAGAGGCATCTCCGTGTGAGAAAAGAACCAGAACGAACAAGATCGCCTGTTGGTGGGACAACGGATCAAGGTGCTACTGGGGACAAGAACAAGAAGACAGTGGAGAAGAAAGACAAGAAGGAGAAGAAGAGCAACAAATATACAGACCGAGGCAAATGCCTCTGGGTACATGTGGAGCAGAAGACAAAGAGTACTACAGGAGAGGAGAAGACCAAGAGTAGCAGGCGAGAGAAGACCAAGAGCGGTCAGGAGACCAAAGCAAAAGAGTAGACGGAAAGAGGCCGAACAAGACCCAGACCCAGGCTGGTGGTCATGGCAGAAGGACTTTTGTCGGCAGAGACCACTGGCGAGAGAAGCGGGGTGAGCGCGAGACTGGCACAATGTCAGCCAAACACAGGTTCTGGGAGCTCTACCTGCTCAGGATCACAACGCTGGGGGGGGGACGAAACGGTAGAGCCGGTCCACTTCGATCGGATATTGGAAGGCGATTCTCGTGCTAGGTTCTTCGATATCCATATCAAAAACTGTTCCCTTTGGCTATCAAGGTGGACTCCTCAACATCTAGCACAGAGCCTGACCTGCGTCTCCACAGCCCCGGTCGCAGGATCTCCCAAGCTCACCCCTGGCTGAGACCTTAGCAGCAAGTGTGAGGCGCTGCAGAGTACTTTCGGAGACCTGGCTAAGTGGTTTGGAATCGTTTGAGAGTACACGAGCTTCGGAACGTCATAGGGTTCGAATTCTGGTGTGGAACTGTGTGGCTGTTACGATCTTGTCATCCGTAGACTGGGAACGGCCTCACGAGACACAATTGAAGAGTGCAGGGGTTATACAAAACGCACAGCAGGTCAAACACGCTGACCAAGCGCTGACGTACATTATGGGTATTCCCTAAAGGAAAGCGTGAACGGTGAATTGAAACCTCTCCACATGGAGGATGTGTTGACAGACATTGCACGCAGAACGAACCCCGGGACTCAACACCACAGAACACTGTTCTGAAATTGTCTCATGTCATAGCTCATGACACAGGGCACCTATCGTTGGAGCTCCACAGCCCGAGGAGGCCGTGAAGGTGCAATGTGGTTTTGTCATCTCACATGATCCAGAACCTCAGCAACCTGATTGTCTGTACTAGACAAGGAGTGCACTCAATATCAGAACGCAGTTGACGTCAGCAAGACAAGACATAACCCAAGTTTGCAGGTGAGTGCATCGATGCCAGGGAAACCGTGGCTGAACTGGAACCGTACTCAGGGTGCCAGTGAAACAAAGGGGCAGATACGTCAGCAATGTCCCAAGAGGATACCGAGACTAAGTATCTAGAGGCTAGCAAACGCATCATTGACCTACAAGAGTTATATAACAAGAGTCAAAGATGCACAATATAATCAGAACCAGGAATGACCATAATCACAAGGGAACAACAGAGAAAGAGAGAGGTCCAGGTGGGGAAAATGGGAACTTGATTAATGTGGTCCACTCAAACTACAGCAAAGGACTCCGAAATTGGAGAGAACACAGAAGGACACACTCAAAGCACAAGGTGAACGTTGGAAAGCAGCAGATCATGAGTCTGACAGAGCGTGAGATCAATTTGACACAGTCCTTGTCAAAGCTAAAGAGTGATATGCAAGCTGCCAAGATAGACACAGTGAAGAGATAAATAACGCCGACATGAAACAAGTGTGACAGAGGAAGATCTGTATAAGCATCAAGCCCATGTCAAGGAGCTTATGCTCGAACAAGTGACGTCGTGAAGACACCGAAAGGAAGCTCCGCTTGCGAACCGTAGACACACTTACCCAGGAACTATACACCCCTGAATTCTAGGATGACTACTAGCAGTGAAGAATTGCGTATGTGTAAAAATACTATATGTTCACTAGACGAGTTGTTCGGTGGTGTTGGTTCTGGCATGTACCAGTGTGATCTTCAAACAGCGCTAGATAGAATCATGGTTCAGAAAGACGCTCGGTTAGAAAGGATCAAGAAAGTGCTTAAACGAAGGTGCATTCAGGTAATTGGGTGGGAGATGATGACGACCAACACCAGATGGACACTCTGGCCGACACAGGTCAGATGTTCAAAGACTTTATGAGAGTGAGATACGCAACATAATAGACACCTTGAGTTCAGAGATAACCCTGGAGGTGAGTGGTTATACTACAGGACATGCGGCAAAGATGTTTCAAAACCCCAGTAAAACGGGGGGGAAAACCTTGCCTAAGTGCATACCTTGGAGAGTAGCGCATCTGACAACCCAACCCCCACACAAGAAGCAAGAATACCAGCCTGAAGTGAAACCCAAACCTGAAGTGGTAGACCCCGGTAGACTCTCTGAACACAATGTCCGGGTCTGAGAAACAAGAAGTGAATCCTGAACTGCACCGTGTCGAAGAAGAGTGTGATGTGCCCCAACTAACCCCCGAATTTGGAGGTTATTCTGGCCATGGTGTGGTTGACACGTTCAACATTGACATTGGTGAACATGATAACATTGTCCAGACACCCATTCCAGGGTACATGGCGGCAAGCTTCCAGTAAAGACGATGTCAAGATGATCAACTTAGGTTATCAGAAGCCTGTTCATACTCTATTGGGTGTGTTACAAGTCAGGAAGATGAAGTCAAGGCTTGCCTCGAAGTTACACTAAACTCATGTCATTGTTCACAGATGGCAGTGATCTCTGAGAGACTGAAATGTGTACACTTTGTATATGTTGGAGTCCAGGCGGGGAACACGAGGTATATGGACATTCCCACAAGGACACATGTTTGTATACTATCATAGTAAAGAAATGCAACACAGGGAGATCTTACTACCTGCTATCTGTCAAAGCGTACGACAGTTCCTACACATGCAACCTTGCAAAGCTTATATGCTGCAACACAGCCACCACAGTGTTTGTACAAGGTATATGGTTCATGTCAAGGCCCTTTGTGTTTCCAACACCACACATTGGATCAATGTAGATGCTATTGAAACGAATCAGATTGTATTGGCAGAGAAGGTATAAATAAATGCACAACATTATCAACAAAGTAAGGTGTCAGAGTTGTTTATTGATAACAGGTCACATATCTGAGTACTGTTTACGATAGATGTATTGTACAACATGGCGATTTACAACAGTATATACAGTTTTTGCCCATTCCACTGACAGTTCTTATGACTACATTTATATCCCCTCATGATATCCCCTCATGACTGTGTTCTTACAAATACAATTCAACTCAACGTATCCTCTTTTACTCCTTAAGAAGTAAACAGTCTTCGAAGGCCAGTGATTGATGTAGAAACATATAATACATCTTACGGTAGCATGTACATGTTAAATGGCCACAATCCGAGACCATTACTTCTGCTTCAAGCATGCTGTGCACCTACAGTCAGAGTAGTGTGTTATTTCGATGGCTTGTATAAGCTGGACGGCTTTCCTGCAAATACCGCATGCGGCCACCACCATCATCGGTCTTCAGTTGTTGTATAAGCTTAGGCTGTACAACACAGGTGGCCACATTCAAGGTCATAGGTTAGCAGTGGCGTAGGCAGCAGAAGCAGGTAAATGGGTTCCTCCGATCCAGTGTCCTGCAGCTCATCCGATACATCTATAAGCCCTGGGCCTAGTAGGATATACACACAGATGGTGAAACACAGTTAGACATTTATAACAGATATTCCACACCAATAGCATTGCAAATATGATTCACATTATGGATCCAATCCGTCCTACCACCATTATGAGATCTGTGTTGGAATTTTCCACTTCCACCATGTGTGGATCTCTATCTCTTGTCTCGCTTATCCCTGAAGGCTGGATCTACACACTGGACAAATCGAACGTATGCCTTGATGACATCTCTCTCAGTTTATATACCAGGTCGTTGTTGTAGTACAGGGCAACTGGTATGCACTTTCGACCTCGGTAGGTGAAAACTGTTGACGTTGACGAATTGCAGTTTGTGTGGTGGTATAGCTGTTGGTGCATGGGCCGGGACAAGGTGTAGGGTTTGTGCCTCAGTACATTGCGCTCGGTTTCATTCGGACGTGTTTCATGTTGTGGGTAGAAGGTCGACACATCAGGTTGTTGTTCACCAAATGTGTCGGTGTAGGGGATCCTGTTTACATGAACTATATTCATGTTGTGGTCGCATAGGGCTCTACATGGAGATCTGGCCGACAGGGCTATTGTTGAATCCCCAGACATTGGAGCATTTCAGCCCATACTGCCTCTTCAGCAAGTTCGTATATTCTCTGGGGCTCTTCACATCGTACTGATATCATACCCGGGTCCCAGACCCCGGGACCAACACCGTCACACTGTGAGGTTCCTGTGGGTGGGCACACCTGTGCAAACCACTGTAGTAAGGGGTATACCCAAAACACATGTTACAGTTTCACATCTCAGCAATGTCACAATGTAATGTATTGATTAAACACTTACATGTTTGCAGTACATCTTAAATAATGTCATCCTGTCAGCCATTGTCAGATTCCGCTTTTGTTTGATCCACTGACTTTATGTTACTGCCAAGGTGTTTGTCACATGGTTGATAGAAGCTACACCTGGCGTACTGTCGGTGTGTGTGACACTATACTCTGTTGGTGCCACCGGGCAATCTACTTCTTTCTTCCAACAATGTATTGAACGTCCCCCAGTCCTCCATTGCATTATGTTTCTGTTCTACCCACATATTTGTCATTACTGTCAGTATCTGGTCTAGATATTTGGGAGCAGTTTAGATGGTACTTACGCAGATGACCGGGCTCGTATTTAGAGTGCCATGGCGCCTACATATGTCCATCTGCTTATGTGCCAGTTTGCAAATTCTTCCGGACGATGAAGTTGATGTGGGGCTGTGGTGAACGGCGCCATCTGACAACAATTGTCATGTACTCCATTATGATTAAACTGTGTTCAGGAGACAGGGATTGGAGACCTGTTTGTACAGGGTAGACAAGCACAGAATGTAATGTGCCAATGTAGAGCTGAGCTGGTTTTTAATACCCAAAGGATAACAAGAAACAACCAATTGTGGCTGTATTAATAGACACAGGGCTGAAAAAACCATGGATATGTTCTATGTGTGGAAGTCAAACCAGCTCTGACCACGACTGTGATTCCCACCCATTGAGTCATCAATCTCCCCAGCTGTTTATCAACTAGGTGCTATATCAGACCCAATGTTAGAGTACCTGACCAGATTGTTATCCCCAACTTAGGCTGAATTATCAGACCGATGGTAAGTGAGGAAGTAACACCTCACCAGAATGATACACAATTACTGCTGTTTCATCACCCCTCAGTGTGGTACCCAAATCCTAGGCTCAATTATCAGACCACTGTTAGAGTAACGTGGATCAGACGTTATCCCCAACCTAGGCTGAATTATCAGACCCGATGGTGCATGTCTAGGCGAACACCTCACATGAATGGGATACACACACATTGTTGTTTATCACTCTCAGCGTTTACCTAACCTAGGCTAATTATCAGACTACTTTTAGTGAGCAATCGGACCATGACTGTTATCCCCAACCTAGGCTGAATTATCAGACCGATGGTATGTCTAGGCTTAACACCTCACTCATGAATGGATACCCAATAATACTGCTGTTTCATCACTCCTCGGGTTTACCCAAATCCTAGTAATCAGTCTACTTTTAGAGTACCGACATGACTGTTATCCCCAACCTAGAAGGGGAATTATCAGACCGAAGCAGGTATGTCTAGGCGAACACCTCACCATGAATGGGATACCCACACATTGCTGTTTCATCACTCCTCAGTTGTTTACCCAACCTAGGCTGAATTATCAGACCGATGGCATGTCTAGCGAATGCATCACCATGAATGTGATCCCACTCCTCGGCTGAAAACACCTCACCATGAATGGGATACACATGCGTTATCACTCCTCAGTTGTGTACCCAACTTAGGCTCAATTATCAGACCACCGTTAGAGTACCTGATCATGAGATCCCCAAACTAGGCTGGAATTATCAGACCGATGGTATGTCTAGGCTTAACACCTCACATGAATGGGATACCACACATTGCTGTTTATCACCCTCAGTTGTTTACCCAACCTAGGCTGAATTATCAGACCGATGGTATGTCTAGGCGAATCATAACCATGAATGTGATACCCAACCTAGGCTGATATAACAGACAAAAGTTAGACTATCGGGACTACATGACTGTGATCCCCACCCCTCGGCTGAAAACACCTCACCAAGGAATGGGATACCCACACATTGCTGTTTCATCACTCTCAGCTGTGTAACCAACCTAGGCTAAAGAATGATGTTGGGTACACCCACATGAATGGGATACCCACACATTGCGTTATCACTTCCTCAGTTGTGTGTACCCAACCTAGGCTGAACTATCAGACATGGTATGTTAAGTAACGCATGACCATGAATGTGATACCCAACCCAGGCTGAATTATACAGACAAATGTTAGACTATCGGATCATGACTGAGATCCCCACCCTCGGCTGAAAGATCAGACCACTGTTATGTCTATGAGTTCAGGATCTAGGTTCAGAGCCTATGACCCTTAGCTCTGCCTGGTCACATAAAAGTATGGAAGAATGATAGGTTTCTTGGTTTGGGATGTGTAGAGTGCTAGGGGTTGTATCGGGCCCTGACAATGTTGTACGTGAAACAGATGGTGGGGGGATTTGTAGGTCAGTAGTCTGACATGTTGAACCTTAACAAACTTAAGAGGAATAGCGACCAGGCAACAATACTACATGTGACAAATGTTTATTAGACAGCAGGTTTGAAACAGCACAGATAGTAAACACCACATAACATTCGTATTAGTACGTACACCTGTTACACAACAGGATCAGGAATATATGAATTGCTGCTAACAGTTTAGTTTGTTCCAAACAAACGAGCCCGACAGAAGAGTGGTATTCGAAACGACAAACACAATGCCTTCCTAATGGTTTTATCACGTGACTTCGCAGTTGGGGGTTTCTGTGAAATACTTCTTTTGCTTGAGATAGCTCACTTTATACTGATACGCATCACATAATGACACATTGTGATGTACGTGATATGATCCTCTGTGTACAGGTGATATCCAATCCAATTGAATATCCTCCTTGGTGGTCTCCTGACCACACCAGTCAAAGCTCTTTGCAGCCTTTTTGAGTCTCTCACTTTCACCGGTATGTAACTGTCCAGGCGTCGTGAGTGACAGGCAGAGCCTAGGGAGAGACCTGTCCACACTCCACTTGTCCACAAACTCTGCGTAGCTACATCATTTCCGTTCACCACGTACACCTTTCCGAAACAGTTGAAGAAGCAGGATATCATCTCCATTCTGGGCCCCGTTATCCCGATCAACGGGTCTGGGCATGTAAGTGGAAGACACCGAGAAAGTGCACGTACAGTGGGTTGCTGGAACGTGAACGTGGACTCGAGAATGCCCTCCAGTCTACTCGGTTAGAACTGGGTGTAGGCATTGACAAGTAGATCTTGTTCCAGAGGAGTTGCTGTACTGATCCCACAGGAGGAGTTCTAGGTCTAATACTAGGTCATAGCAAAAGTCTTTTGTCCATCACCTTTCCATTCCTTAACAGACCATCAGCGTTGACCAGCCTGTTTACACCACCTCTAATGACTACATAATCCACAGAGTAGTCTTTGTACACACCTCTTGGAGGACGCCATATGTGGTCGATTTTACTGATCGTAGATGGTGCTTTCCTACAACATCGCTTACACATAGACTACACCTAGTCGGTTTGACACGCCTGCCTGTAGTACATAAACAGCATTGGTGTATTCCATACAATTACTTCTACGCAGCATCTCCCAGGTTAACATGGGTATTCTAATATCCAAATTTCTAATGCACTCCTACGGTATGTTGAGGTCAATGTTGCTCTCGCTCGGGAGCATTCCTCCACCCCAGGACGCCCTGGAGATCACTCCTGCACCTGCTCCACATCAGCTGTGTCCATTCTCCAGGTTCTTACCCTGCGGAGCTTCGGCCTCAACTGCGCTTATCTGACTTCACTCTGCTGCGTCTGACACTGCTTGCATCATGCCCAGTCTGCGGAGTCACTTCATGGTTTTGTCCTGCCTGAGTCCTGTCTTTCCAACATCTGAACAGGGAGAGGTTTGGGCAATGCTCTCGGCCCCTGGCGATGGTTGGGAGCGTATAGATATGAGCCCGGCCTACTGGAGACACTGGAGTGGACTGTTGACTTTCTCGAGAGGTTGTGTGTATTGTGCTACTTTTTCTGCAACTTTCAAGGTTATGTGTGCAATGTACTTTACAATAAAACGTGCATCCCTTAAATTCAGATTCATTCCATAGTTTTGTTTCCACACAGACACAAGTCCCAGAGATGCTCAAATGGATTTAGTATATCCTGTGTTACATGCTAAACCTGTAGTCTGACAAACTACTTCTAGGCTACAGCCTTGGCTGCAAGTACAACAGCCTTGGATGGATACAGCAGCCTTGGCTGGATACGACAGCCTTGGCTGGAGTACAACAGCCTTGGATGGATACAGCAGCCTTGGCTGAGTACAACAGCCATGGCTGGATAGACAGCTTTGGCTGGATAGGACACTGCTTTGGCTGAGTATAACAGCCTTGGATGGATACAGCAGCCTTGGCTGGGTATAACAGCCTTGGATGGATAGACAGCTTTGGCTTGGGTATAACAGCCTTGGATGGATAAACAGCCCTGTGTGGATGTTTGAACTCCATAGCCCATTGGTATAGCCCCATTGGTAGACAAATATTGGTTGTGCTGATGAGCTTGGCTGGTGGTTCCAATACCATGGTGTTTTGCAAAAAGGCTGCCCCATTTCCCTATCAACCTTGTCAGTGGCTTGTGTCACCTAGTTCTCTACAATGGCATCACTTTTTCGATGTCACGTTCGATAATGCTTACACTCTTCAATAGGCCTTCCAACTACCCGGAGTTCAAGGGCCATTGTTATAATCTCTATGAATACTGAGCCGCATCTCTTTACATCCCTGCTCTGTCACGCGCTTTCGTATGATCACGGGCTTGGTTGTCAACCTGTACATGCTCATCAGGCTCCACTGTTCCTGTTCCAAAGGACTCTGTAGGCGAAAGAAAGGCCTTGGTGATCTCGACGTTTTTTTTTCACATATGAGTCTGTGACATAGTCAGGTTGCTGACTACCCCGCTCTGGGTTACTCAGACCATTCTCATGAAGGGCTGGGTGTTTGGCTACGTGGTGTGCAAACTGATGAAGGGAGTGATTACGGTACGTAGCACCGGTCTTACTCCTTGAAAAGGTGTACACACAAGCATGTCCCACCAGCTCAGCTACTACATCTCTCGTTTGTGCTTCTATTTCCACAGTTCAGTTTCCAGTAAACGGAATACTTATCATGGTCTATATCAACATCGAGGCGATACGTAACTGTGGTACACAACAGAGCAACTCTCAAGTGCATGGCGTCCAGACGTAGGTCGAGCAGAAGGAGAACCGTGTCTCGTTGTGCGCCTGTGTGTAGCCGTCTCGGCTCTCTTGGACATATGCTGTTAACCGTTCGATTCATATCCGGGACTACCATGATGTGTTTGAACGTTATGCATCCTCATTCTCAAATTGCCACCTTGTGGGGTAGGATGGCACTTTGTTTCATGTTACCCATAGTTGTTCTTGTTTCTGCAACGGAATGATAGTGTACAGTGTCAGGAAAGCACGTGAACCGGAATGTTTGGGGGTAAGATGACAAGTGGGCTCAAGTCCTGCCCTTCCTCACGGCTCATGGGCTTTCTTTGTGTGCTTGCTGGATCCCTGGATGGGCAGCACCCTATATTACCGATGGCTTGGAGGTGTGAGGAAGTGAAGTACGTGGTCCTCAATGTCTGCATGGCTATTGGGAACATGCACTGTATCACAAGTCCTACTCTGTTATATTTATGAGGGTCCGAGGGACACAAGGAGCTCCTTTGTCTCCGAACTGCACATACTCCTCCATCTCTCACCAAAGGCGCATTACCGGGAGACGGTCTGTCTCTGATGAATAACAATGAATAAGAGTGAGACTGGATGAATCCACTGATTTGTTTTGTTGGTCTATGGTAAAGCGAAATGCTGATATATTGGTGTGCCATATTAGTGTGAATAGTAGTAGTCTCAACTGTGTGGTATACATCCCTGTGTAATAAATAAACTATCTGTCCAAACTACTACCTGTGTTTTGTGTATTGGGGTATCAGCTGAGTGGGGTAACAATACACGACATCAATCAACACACCAATACTCTCAAAGGGTGCCAGAGTAACTTCGACTTTATTGTACAACGTTTAGGTATCAACACGAGATCCTACACACATAACTGACTGACACATCATTCCATTCCCCTTTTTCTAACACAACCCCAGTAGCTCAGAGTAGTTCTCCTTATAGTCATACGGTCATAGACATATAGGCAGGCGATGTCTCTCGGTCCCACTAGGGTGATGCCTGGACACAGACACGAAACCCTTACTAAATATAATATAGGTATGGAACACGACACACTACACAATACTTTTTGGCTACATGTCTACATATACACCAACACCCAAACCCAAACCCACACCCCACACCCCACACCAAAGCCCAAGCACACCCACCAACAAACACCACAGACTCATTAGTTAGTGTCCCTCCAAGGTTTACCCATCCACCCTTGTTCGTTTTCTCTTTCACTCTCACATCAACTGAGGGCTCTCCGCTGCTGCTGCTGAGCGTTATTAGTCCCTTTTACGGCCCTGGACCTGGCCACTTGTCATTGGCATGGGTATCTCCTCCCATATCCAAATGTTGAGTCCTAGGCTCTTGAACAGGCGTCTACCCTTTCGTATGGCGAGCGCTGCAAGGCCGTTTGTCTCACGCAGGCCCTATCATGGCACTGAGGTTGGTTGACTTCCCGAGCCCTGGCACTTATCAACTCTCCCTTTGAGACCATCATGGTCGCAGCGTGAGTCCCCTTTCAACATCTCCCACAGAGAACACGTCAGAGCCGTGAACACTGTTAAACACCTCGGGCTCGTCCATCCACTCCCAATCCTCCTCTAGCTCGACTAAGTGACCACGGTTATCCGGTTGACTGTCAAAAGCATCTTGTCCTGGTGATACACAGTCCGCGTTGTACAAAAAGAGCTACGTTTTTCACGGGTACACCCAGTACTCGGTTGTGTAAGCACACTCAGTCTGGGCCCGTGGGAAGGCTCCTCTAGGGCCTCGTCTAGATTCTCTCAGGTGCCCTTTGTCGTAAGCTTCCTTAGGTGCATTCCGAGACATCGCCCTTTTTGATAAACCGCCCCGTAATACAAGGGACGGGCACTGGAACATCTCCCCTCCCAGCACGCACTTGTTGAACGTAAGTTCGTTCAAGTTCTATGGCAGCCGTGGCCTCAAGTATCAGCAGAGCGACCGGGTCATTGTTGAAGTCCAAGGTGAATAGCACCAATCTGGGCGTAAGGCTGCTCACTTCGCCACACCCACCATCGCTGCTATCGTTCGCACACTGGCGAAAGCATTAACGCCTTCAAAGTCTCCCCTTTTCGTAGGCGTCCAACATCGCTGTGCCAACTGGTCCCAAAAGCCAGAGTGGGAACTGGGTGCATATATGGCTATATATCGTACTACTGCTTCAAGTGGCACAGTGATAGACCCTACTTTCTTGTAGGGATTCGACTGGCCTTTCCTGAGGTGTGATTTTGGTTCGTTGGCGTATCTGTAGTGCTAACAGCTTGTGTTCTTCATTGCAAGGGTTCCTACCCTGTCGAGCTGGGACCTTGCATGTTGAGCAGAGAAGCATCAGCCATGTTTGCGCCACGTCATTGCCGCCCTTGATCTCTTTCTCAGGGAAACACATACCATCTATACCAAAATGCATAAGTGTCCATTTTTCAAACTAGTCTTCAGGTGCTGCTCATGGATCTGGGTTAAGATGTACCCTAGCACCTTGCAGGCAAAGCGACCCTGTATGTCGACCGCACGGGGGCGATATGTCCGGAAGACATGCAGCGCCACACAGCTTGTAGACAGGCATTGGTCTCTAGGGCATATTTGTCCAAGGATAGCTTGGTTCAGAGCTTTCAGTCTGTTCCTGTTCATTTGCATCTTGGTAACCCCATCAAGTCTGGCAAAAAACTCTCATCGGGATCTTTGGTCCATGGAGGGATCCAAATGTCAAAGACAAGTGGCACGCCAACTTCATGGCCTCGGCAAACACCAGCTGTTGATGGAGAGGAAACCCTCCCGGCTGGTGAATCCCCTCAATCTTGCACACAATGTGGATAGCGTACAGGGCACAACGTGAGATTGGGCGTCTATGGCGGTGTCGAGACCTCAACCCCGAACTGCATAATCTCTCAGACTCTGCAATCATTGTAGCGGACTGGATGTGGTTCTGCCTGTACAGGCACACTGCAGCTATACGATCCATGTTCAGTTTCTCCAGGTGTCCTGTAGATCTGCTTGGTGCTACGCGTGCCGGGTCACATGCTCTAGGAACTCTGATTCCATGATCATAGACTGACGGCCCAAGCGTCGCTCACAAACCCCATAGTGTTGGTGTTCCACAGCAAGCCGCAGTTTTGCAACGGCGTTGTACTTCGCCGACTGTGTCCACCTTGCACGCTGCTCATGTCTCTGGTCACCACATCCGCTCTCCAGTACGCTGGTGTCCAGGAGGTTCTTGAACGTATTGGGGATCACGTTGGACTCCTTGTCTACGGTTTAATGGGTTCTTCTCGTGGGGTTATATGGCGTCGTCTATCATCACGCACGCAGGAGGTCGCTTCTGCTTGTACTTGAACGCTTGCCGGGGTGAAAGACGTCCGCGTCTCTATGCACCCTCTTACCCTCCTGAACTGGTAGTTGAGCACGTTGTTTTGCGTAACTCTTACCTTCACGGGTCCAGTGACATAAAGAGCATAACCCGTTCGATTGTGTACCTGGGAGCGGTGTTTGTAGATAATTAATTGAATGTGGTAGACGCCTGAAACAACCTGCCCACTTGCAGGCTGTTCCCAAAACAGGTAGCGCACCCAATGCTTGGTCGTACACTTTAATCGGATCCAGAGTGGTGGCCTGTACCAGTTGTCATCTTGATCGCCCGGTGATAGGTACACTGACTCGTGGATCTCGGCTGGGCTGTGACCAGAGACAAGCTAGAGTTGCTCATTTTGTCGCCCTATCCGTCGCTCAAACCTTTGTACAGGGAGTCTGTGTCGTTGACCTGGTGCTTGACAAGCATATTGATGACAGTGTCAGCTGTGCTGTCGAACTGCCTGCGTCCTCTGTACTTGACTTTCATTTCTTTGCTCAGGCGCTCCAGTTTACCCAGATGAGGGTACAGGTGCGCAAAGTAGTAGCTGTGGTCGTCTTTGCTCACCATGAAGGGGTGAGCTCGGATGAGTTGCAGAAACACGAGTACGCTGTCTGACACTCTCCGCTGCAAGCTCTGGAAGGGTCCTTGGAGCGCGTTGGCTTGCAGTAGCACTGTCCGTTGTTCAGCAAAGATGCCAGAGCTCGCCCCGTCCTCGTCTGCTCTTGATGTCGCATAACACCCTGTCAATGCGGGTTTTTGTGATAGGCATGTGCCTATGGAGCAGTGATTTTCCCAAATAGGTCCGGGTTCTCCCTGTCTATGAGTGTATCCAGAGTGTACCTGAATACCAAGAGTCCTCTGATGTTCACCTCGGCTGCTTCCCCAAGGAACCGTTGAGGTCACTGGTGAACGCTTTCACTCTTTCCAGGAACCTCAGGTCCTCCGCTATGTTCGCGTTATACCCAGATTGCATAACGGTCTGGTTCAGCCATTGAGTACTGGTGAGTTTAGACACAAGCGAGGAACAACTCCTTGCCTTCTCCTTCACTGGCGCTGTCGGTAATCCTGCCTATAGAGTTCTCCAGAGCCTTCAGATTTAGGTCCCACAATAGGCTCTGGTAAGAGGATCACCTGCCTCCCAGATTGGCAGGACGGTGTGTACATGGAACCTGGAGCTCCTTGACTTTCTTCTTGTCGACCATGTTTGAGTTCAGTGTGTCGCTGTTCGGATATCCACCCAGTTGAAAATTGAGCCAAGCTCTCCCTTGCTGTCTCTCATGGCTATCAAGTAGCGTTGTTGAGGGATGATGCCTTTTTCCTAACCAGTTGCAGTCGCATGAAGGCGTTGTACGCTTCCTCCAGCGTTTGTTCATTCACAGCCGCTGATGTTGCTGGCATGGATGAGGTATTGTCGTTGTTGATGTCCTCCGTGTCATCTCGTCTGAACACGTCCATGTTGACACTCATATTCATGAGACTGAGCAGGTGGGTACCCGGACATGTACTCGTCCGTATCATCTCGAGGTTGCGGCCTGTGTCCAACTGGGATTGCGGGTCCTCGGTGCTCATGTCTAGTACGAACAAAATAGGCGCCCTCTAGCGAAGTCCTCTCTGATAGGTGGTGACATGCGCAGAAATCTGTGTTCTCAAGAGTGACTTGGAAAACCTCCCCTTTGAAGCAATATATCAGGTATAAGAGGAACTGAAAGGTTTGCTCTGGTCGTTTGGTGACAAAAGCGCCGAAAGACGACTCCTACAACAACCGGGTCGTGTAATATGTCAGAGTCAACCGCTAAAAACAACGCTCTCCTACTGGAAGGCACCTTGGCCCTTTGTACCACAGCTGTGTTTGCCTCTCTGTGAGGCACTATGTTACACTCTGTGGACATGGCCTTGACTTTCGTAGCTGCTTGCCATGAGTAGTCTGGGCTTGTCTGGTCTAACATATATTGAGCCCTGTGCCTTTCTCTCCTAACCCTAGTATCCCCAGCCTTGGTCTGATGGATCATCTGTGTTCTGATAGTTGTGAGCCCCTGTGCTGATGGTTCAGCTATTGTCTGATGGTTGAGCCCTGTGTGGATACTCAGCATTAGCGGATGATTCAGCCCTATGCATATGGTGGATATTTGAGCCCTGTGCTAATAGTTCAGCTATGGTTGGAGAGAAGAGGCTTGTGTGGATACTCAGCATTGTAGGATGATTCAGCCCTATGGGGATATGTTTGGAGAGAAGAGGCCTGTGTGGATATGTGAATAATCAGCACTGGCAGACAGTTTAGGCCTGTGAATATTCAGCTAAAGTGCGGGGACAGTTGAGCCCTGTGCTGATGGTTCAGCTATGGTCGGATGGTTCAGCTCTGAGTGGATAAGTCAGCATTAGCGGATGATTCAGCCCTATGCATATGGTCGGATTGTTGAGCCTGTGCTGATGGTTCAGCTATGGTCTGATGGTTGAGCCCTATGGGGGATATGATCGGACAAAAACAGCCCTGTGTAGATACTCAGCATTGTAGGATGATTCAGCCCTATGGGGATATGTTTGGAGAGAAGAGGCCTGTGTGGATATGTGAATAATCAGCACTGGCAGACAGTTTAGGCCTGTGTGAATATTCAGCTGTGCGGGGACAGTTGAGCCCTGTGCTGATGGTTCAGCTATGGTCGGATGGTTCAGCTCTGAGTGGATAAGTCAGCATTAGCGGATGATTCAGCCCTATGCATATGGTCGGATTGTTGAGCCCTGTGCTGATGGTTCAGCTATGGTCTGATGGTTGGAGCCCTATGGGGATATGATCGGACAAAAACAGCCCTGTGTGGATACTCAGCATTGTAGGATGATTCAGCCCTATGGGGATATGTTTGGAGAGAAGAGGCCTGTGTGGATATGTGAATAATCAGCACTGGCAGACAGTTTAGGCCTGTGTGAATATTCAGCTGTGCGGGGACAGTTGAGCCCTGTGCCTGATGGTTCAGCTATGGTCGGATGGTTCAGCTCTGAGTGGATAAGTCAGCTGTGGGTTTCGAATGGTTCAGTCGCTCGATCAGCCCCTTGGTGGTGTATGCTCCTTTCTCACCCCAGCTCGGATGCCTCATGCCTCATCCTAATACATTACATTGGCTATCCGGATCTCATATAAACTACTTTTATTGCCAGCAGATGTCACTGGGCTTCGTACACCGTAGATCCCTAGAGTGTGAATCATGAACAAAGCCTGGCGTTCGTGGACATTTTCCCTGACATCTACCCTGAGCGCAGAACTGTCAACCCTGGGAACTGGAACCTAATCTGGTTGGGGTTATGATCAAATCTGTGTTCTTTCACAGACAGGAAGAGGTGCTCTTGTGCAGAGGTTTGGTGGTGCAGGCTCGAGACAGCATCATCTACACTACAGTACACTTTAAGGTTACTGGTATAGCGCCTGTTGTGGCTATGACCTAGACTTCGATTTGTGATCAGGATGGTGGAGGAAGAGACCTGGGAGCTGGGTAACGGAACACTTGGTCCAGACACTTAGTTGCGGAGCCAGTGCCTGTCCGCTCTCCACGATGACATTAGCTAAAAGTAAATGCTCTGGTATTCCCGCCAAATCATATCATTGGCCAAAGTACTTGGAAACCGTAAAGGGCTCGCTGACTTCCGGAGACTTCTGCCCGGACAGGGGGCTACTACATTGCTCGGGACGGTAACACGCCTGCCCTATGCTCCGAGTGTCAGTTTGGAAGGGTGTATTTCCCATACCTGCAGACAGGCTGAACGATAATCCTCTCAGCCTCAGACCTCATCTATGATCATGACAAAGTCGGAGGCTGAGGCTGAGCTTCTTTGACAGTAAACACATGCCCTATTTCTACAAGGCAGCGTGTCTGGACGACCAGAGACAGTGTTTGATAAGTCATACCGGGAATATGGCCCTATAGATGTGAGTTTTTCGCCTACAAGTTCCCCTACTGCACCGAGCGCATGGTAGAGGACATGACAGAGTACAGGAATAAGCCTGGTCCAAATACTAGACACTGGCAGGAAACAGCTGCCCCGACAGAGTAAACACGTTTCCATACCAGCTCTGTCGCCAGACATGCCAGGTCAGCAGCACGTGAGATAACTTTGCGTCTCTCGATCATCAACTCCCATATACCCAAGACATCACCCGAGCAGTACAGGAAGCTGCTGATAGTTGTCTATAACAAATGTAAGGTAACACAGAACTGTTACCCAGAGGCCAACCACGAACGGCAAGGGGCGCAGGTGTAGATGATGTCAAGAGGATTTCTATACACCCGTGCGTCCGGAGAGCTCGCAACTCCTGGAGACAATGATCAAGTGCCTACACAGGAAAAGAATCTGACGGTAAAGAATACATCAGGAGTGATTGAGCAGGTGGTGATTTCTAGCTGAATCAAACCAAAGGACAGGCAACAGAAACGATGAACCTATTGCAAGCGGACGCTTTCGGACAGGGCCTGGGCAAAGGATGTGGTGGGTCTTCTTTCCAGTTTGAAAAGATACTGGACATGCGACAAGGACATGCTGAAGAACCTAGACTTGTGTTAATGCACGGGACCTTGACCGAGTCATAAATGAGTATCTGAGCACATCGAAATTAATAAAGGAGCAAGCTCGGCCACTTCTAAAATGAATATGGGTATGAACATATGATCTGTACAGGATGGCTGGGACTAGGAGAGATCAAGTTTCAGCGGCACCAGCATGAAGTTGGTAATCCGACGCGGCGGCCTTTGTCATGCAAGAGCCAGGTTGCGCTGACAGAAAGCCTCCAAGGAAAAAATTTTGCAAGCTGGCAGACGTGGTTATGAAAATGGAGAGATGATGATGGGGGGAAAGAGTTCTTGTGTGCTAGATCTACAACTGGGTGACTGTAGTTGTGCGCAGGGCTGGAGCTAAAGTTTCAGGCCCGAAAAACCATCGAGGGAGGACACTCTCAAAAGAGGGTGGAGGGATATTTTGGTGGATTGAGAGAATTTTACTCAGCTCCCTCAGCTTAAGTTTACACTGAGCACTCTCAGAGAAACGGACATTGGGTATGGAATGTTTTAAACAGCGCTTGAGATGGGACCCGAGGCTGCACCTGACAATGGAGAGGATAGAGAAGTGGAAGGGGGGAGCTGGTGTGATCCTCTAACGGCCTTACACTATTCGGAATGGGACCTTGAGCTTGCTTGACTCGAGTATGTACCCGGTCCATCATGTGGCGCTCAACATCTCACCGGAGACCACTCATCTTGGCTCCGGAACTTCCCGCTCACGCCGCCAGAGTCCCTGGGTCTGACGAATACACGGATGTAAGGACCCCTCGTGAGAAACACAGAAAGGAAATGAAAACAGTGTTCAATACTGCCACGATAAGAAGACCTATGTGGCCCTACTACAGCCTAGAGATAAAATTGGGTCCTCTGTCTCCGTGGAAAGTTAGGGGCCTGTCGGCCTTAAAAGCATGGTCTTATGGATTCTGCAGTTACGGACACCTTCATATTGCGCAAGAGGGGAGAGATTGCATCAAACTGGAGACTGACAATGTCTCCCTGCTTCCTCCACCTTCCCTGGCAAAGTCGAAGCCGGCGAATGTCATCTTGTACCTGGAGCGGGAACCCTCGCCGATGAGATCGGCCGGTGGTTAGAGCTGCATCGAGCTAGCTTTTCTCATCCCCCACAGAGTGGAGGGATGTTTAACCCCTTGACTGGACTCTGATTTTGGGGTCTCTGGACGACACCAGCCTGGCGCTCCGGGGTCTGACCGGTCGATGCCGAAAAGTGAGAGAACGCTGCACAAGACTGGAAATATGCATGAACCACATGTTTCTAGCAAGGAAGCCATCTCAGAGACTCTGCTCACGTGAAAGCTTTGAGGTCATTATGGACCAAGATGGGAGCGGCTTTCCTTGGAGCACTCTATCAAATCCTCAAAGAACAAGTGTTTAGTCAACAAACACTGATGTTTAAAGCTGTAACTGCAGCGTGAAAACCACCTACTGAGAAACTGTAAAGACGTGGATAAGCAGATAGGACCAAAGATCGAGTATAAAGTGAACAGGGAAGATAGATGAACCTCCAGGCTAACACATGTATCACGGCCACTGTACGGAGGTGACGATGGGCGAGGCAAAGTCTAGAATCTGAAAGGTCGAGAGAAGGGAGTAATGGATGGATAATCAACCCAACACGCGCAAAGATAGAAGGTTGACAAGCAATACCAGCCACAGCATAGGTTCCTCCTCTTGTCACACGGAGCTCATAGCTCAACCCCTACCAGGCCTTTCAACAAACGTTTCTCGCCAACTCTAGGGAGTTGATAGCTCACTACTCAGACTGTACCTGGGTCAACGCCGGGAAGCTTGTGGCTACTGCATATAGATACTTTGGCTCGTTACATGTACAGCTCTGCTCTGGGTGCCCAAAGCCTGGATGATTGTAAGGAGCACCTGCTCACCTCCGCGACATCAGAGAGAGAGGGTGGGAAGAGGGGCACCCGTGACTTTCTAACACCGTAATGAACAACCGCCCCGAACACATGATACCGATGGGGACTCGGGAGTTGGAACACCTAAGATAAACAGGGAGACAGTAGCCCAGGGTGAGAAACGAGACATGCCTAAGGTGATCACGGAAGCCAAAGCAAGAGTACAGGAAAAGCGGGAAAAGGCTAGAGATGAAGGAAGGCCTAGAAAAACACCTCGCCCCTGCTCGGACACCTTCATCTCGATTTCCGCGGCGACTGTATGTGAAGAGGAGACTAGGGAGCCGTCATAGGAGAAGGAGGGTGAGAGGAATCTAGGACTGGCGGTCTTCTGTATCAGACCCGTACTGGTGTTGCACTGTGCACACTCCCAGCGCTCAGCTTAGCGGTCCCATGTACCCCGGGCTGGTTTTGATATGATTGTGCGAACCACACAGGAGCAGTGGATGGAGAATTCAGGGAGAAGAAGTGCATACCCATAAGCAACGGCAAGAGGACCGGCCCCCGTAGATTGCAGACAGGTACATATATTGCGAAGGAAAAACAACAGAGACCGTTTGAAAACAACGACCGCCCACAAGTTATCCAGCACGTACGGCAAGACAAGAGGAGAAGAGATAGGACAGTGTGTCAACGAAAAAGCTGGCTCTCGATCCTCGCTCCCTCCAATTGCCCCAAGCAACCCTCTAAAGACTGAGATGAAAATACATGATATATGAATCCGGAGATACGCGCCAATCAGAACACTGGAAAAGGTGTATCCCCAAACCCAGCTAACCATTAAGAATGTCTTTAGTCAGAAGGAGTACGTTTTCCCACACCAGACAGGGTCAGTCAGGCCCATCAGCTGCTACATTCAGAATCGAGAACGGCCTCATACCTTCGGAGACTGCAGCACCCTGTTCACAACTGACAACATGAGTGTTACAGGTACAAGCAAGGCACTTGAAGAATAAGTCAAGTCACCGACTCAACGATAACAAGACAAGGGTTGACGAACATGTAAGCCAAAGTGGCAGGGGAATTGACTGTGGATCTGTAGAAGATAGAACCCACATGCAGAAGAAAACAGGCAGCTCAATGAAAACGACCGAAGAGCCGCCCTTGGCTTTACTCGAGGGCAGTTTGAATTCACCCGCGACTGTGTGGGAGATTGGCGCGCCTGCATCATGAAAGGCCAAGGTGGACTTCCGTCATTCTCTTCCCTCGGTGAGGCGGACGGTTACGGGTATATTCCCACCAACCCAGCGCTGACAATGACTATGTGGTTAGAAATCTCCTAGCACTCTTGAGATCTGCTTCCCTTGACAACCTTGACATTGTAACACGTGACTCAGGGAGATGGAAGACGCCATTGAGTAGAGCTTGAATGTAATCTTTCCCTATAGAAACAAATACAAGGGAGACATTTCAATATCATACGCGGCGATGAAATACATTTCATCCCGTACCATACACGAGCGAGTACGCTGATAACATGGCATAGTAGACAGCCGAGTCACATCAGAGTCTGGTCGAGAGCCCTCTGGGAACATAGGTGAAATAACCGTATGTTAAATAATATAGATCAACTATCTCTGCCATCTATGGAAGACTCATCAAGGTTGCGGTCGGATAGATGACCAATTAGAGAGTATTGCAAACATCTCACATGAGCACAGACGCGGTATCAGGAGGACTCGCAGAAGTTTATGTTAATAAGAAATGACGTTAAAATGGTGTAACTTCTACTAGGGTGAAATGGGAGGCGGCAAGTGAATGGATATGTAATGTGTTTTTTTGTGTGTGTGTATAAATAAAACAGATCATGAAATGGATGGTTATGCACTGTTGTGTATTGATGGAAGTATATAATGTAATGAGATGAGACTGTCATCTGATTTCGACATGTGAAAACTCTAAAGCCAGGTATATAGGTTTGAAACAGATATTGCCATCACCAATGACAACATTGTGATGATATATCCAAGTCTATAAATGATATTTGAATATCCAACGATAGGATGAAACAGGTAGTGAGGACAGGTGAATATTATTGTAAGGGAATAAAGAGTAAGATCACCACACGGATGGTATTTATGTAATTTATGCCAGGACATAACAGGTTACACGGTACACTCCCAATTAAACTCATACAGGCTGACACATGTTCATCATTGCACATCCAGCTCCTTTGGACCCATTGCATCACAGGCAAAGGGTTTGTCGCAAAAGGTGACGTTCAACTGTCATGTATACCAGAACATCTCTAATGGTAGATGCCTTTAACTCGATAAACTAAACCCAGACGTGTCAAACGTAATAGAGATATAGTATGTCTTTGGAGTCTACAATTTCAAACACTATCCAGGACTGTTGTCATCCATATGACAGATTGCTGGCAGCATTGAAAATTACAACCATGTTGTATCCAATGTATGCCAGTTTCCATCATTTTCGGTACTGTATGGAACAGGCTTGGGGATTTGTTACGGCAGGAGCGAGTCAACATTGCTGCCAAGTAAACAGTATATGTGTAATGTCATCAGAGGTCCCTTGCTGGTTGCCACATGCTACTTGATAAACATCAGTAGTATACAGGTGTAAATAATCTCCGCTGAGATATGTATGCATAGCATCCATCTCATCTCTGTTCACGCTCATATGGGCTTGCCTTTATGAAGCGTTGAGCTGAGGTGGATGTACACCGAAACCAGCCCTTTCCATTGTGCTCCTGCAGATTGATGTAGGAAAGGGCTGGATACAAATGTCAAATTTTCAAACTGTCATGAATGAGTACAGCAAACCCTCTAATGTGGGGAAGGGGTCACCGGTCCGACAAGTAAACCCCCGAACATAAAGTACCTTATATATTTGTCTTTTGCTGTTACAATTTCAAAAGGTAGCCAGGAGCTTCATCATATAACAGATTGAGGTAGACGGATTTTGGTATTCCTCTTCCATCTTTTTAGATTTTATCACTTCTATGTGCTCGCATGACCCTGGGGAACTGCCAGGTGAAAGTCCCCACCATGCACCTTTCAGGGACTGTATCATGTCACGCAAGGTCTTCACTATGCGTTTGCAGCAGGAACCCAGGTTGGGGTGAATCACATCAAGCACCGGATTGCAATCAGATCTTGTATCATTTAATGGGTTTATATTGGAATTGTACAAAGGGTGCATTGTAATGTTCGTGAGGTATAACAAAGGATACGGTATTTATCATATTTCACATAGAACAATCAGGCAGGAACCAAAGTATCCTGCCACCATAATGGCTCTAAGCATTAACCCAGGGTTCATCAGAGACATAATCTGCTGTTGAGATAGGATCCCCACCAACATCGGTCTTGCATCCAGCCTACAAATGACGCCCATGTGTTGTTCAATAGATGCCAGTTGCCATAGTTGGTCCATTCCTACTCCTTGCCTACAGAAACGGAGTGAATAAGTTGCTGTCTTCACATAATAGTCCTAATATATTTGAATAGTATGTGGATCGGCAAATGTAAATCGAGTAATGTAGTGGTAAAGGATTGATAAATATTGGAAAAATGGGTTATATATCCGACGGGTATAACCTGTATATCGCTCACTCAACCATGAGACACAGTCTGCATGATGTTGAGGAGAGGGATAGAAACCGAAACCAGCGAGAGCGGAGGATAAAGTATTACACCCAGGTTACGCAATGCTGTACAGAGATGATACCCTAAGTACTTGGTATGCTTTCTGAAAGTACTCACCACAGTGTCTACCGTACTACTGAGCTAGGTATCAGATAAGTGGATGACTTTGTTGATCATATTGCATGCACTGTTGTACATACCATGACCATTTGCAAATTCACTTATTTTCCATACAATATAATCTTAGGAGAGGATTAAAAAGAAGAGAGGAACAACATCTGAGTTACACCAACTGCATCCCCGTTGCACCCGAGGATCCTCAACCATGCACAACCTCACCTCAATCACGTTGCCCCTTCACCAGGGGTAACAATGCAGAGGATGACATGGTAGAATTGAAATGTGTAATGGGATGGACATTCACTGTGTGTATGGATATGGGTAATGTGATTATCTTCTGTATCCCAAGTACATGGCACGGAGGACGAAGAAGAGTATGAGGATAAATGAGGAAGATGACTAAGGAGAAGCCCGTTTATTCCTTTGATGACCCATTGTATGATTATGTAGGTTTATGTTCAGATTATATTGTGCAAAGTGAGCTGTTGTGTATGGATATTGTCAGACTGAAGGGTCCAATGTACTATTTCAATAAAGAATGGACATTCGTAGTCACAAGATTTTGTATATTAAGAATATAGAATGTATTAAAAAGGAGGTTACATTACAATGTACATGACATAGTAAAGAAACAATCACATAAGAATAGTTGGAATACATTACAGGGCTCGGGAGTGTACGACGTGGGATTGGCAATGTAATCTACATCCCCAACTCTGGTCGCGTGCATCAGGGAACAGGGTGGAGATACAAATGTGACTCTGTCAATCCTGCTGATGTAGGACAGCACACCTGCGATATCTGAGAAGCGTGCCCTTGTCCCTACTGTAAAACCAAAGGTATCGAACGTCACCTTGAATCTATTCCCAAATGCAGCCCGACAATGTCAAACAGGTATCCCAGGCTGACATCGTCCATATAATGAATTGCTGCAGCCGGGTTCTCGTACATTGGTCCTTTCTTTCGTAGATGCTCTATTACTTCACGGTAATGGGGGTGACCATACTTCGCTGCCGTATGACGCTCCCCACCATGAGTCTTTCAGCACCTTCATCATGTAACACATTTGTCCCGCGTATATGTGTCACGGAAAAGTAGTCTGGGTTTGTGAGGTATTGTCCAATGTTGACGAGAATTGCGCCTTCACCCAGCTTATCGACCAGATGTCGTATTATGTCAATTGGCGTAGAGAAGTCAGCCTCTACCAAGTCCTTACATATGTAACTGCCTCCACAGATGGCCACATGAAATGTCAGTACTTCGCTCTGAGTCTTCGCGTAACCGAACATACTCCTCCGGGCATGTCACCAAAGTGTGCCGCAAATAACAATATCTCCAAAGGAATCTTACGTCCGCCCATGAAGGAGCTAATCTGATCTGCAGAGACTGAGCCCCACAAGCGCGCACCTAGCCATTCTAGAAAGGAGTGCCACGTTCTGTTCAATATCGACCACTTAAGCATGAGATCTATCTGCTGATGTTTTTAGCATCCTCCTCGGCTCGAACCATATCTTCAACATCGTCATCGCCAACGTCAAGTAGTCGCCAACCGCTTCTTTGTAAACATTGCCTGTCCACATGTCTGGTGTTTGACCCGCACTGGGGAGGGGTGTCCTCCCTCCTGACTCCTGGTGTCTTCCACGGTATCACTTAGAGTGTCGTGGTTGTGCTCATACGTCCCAATCATTGTAGTCACCTGCCATTGTTGCTTGGCAATCGGTCTCTGAATCGACCGGTTGGAATCTGCAGGGCTGAATGTGTGTTGTCTAAAACTGTTCCCGCATGCATCTGAGTCATATAGGTGCTGGTCAGTCCACAGGGCTGTTGTTTGACTCGTACTGGTCACCGGGTTCTGTTTCTGAAGCCTGGTGTCCTCAGTTGATCACCTAGAGTTTCGTATTCAAATGGATACATCATGCTTCCTTCCCAATCGATCTCGGAATCGCACCTATCGGAATCGGAAGGGTTGAAATGTTTTTGCGTACAACCGTTCTCGCATGAATCTGCTCCGTAAAACATTTGGTCGTCTACAGGGCTGTTGTTTGACAAGTACTGGTCATGGGGTTCAGCTTCCTGAAGCATGGTGTCGTCAACATTATCACCTAGAGTTTCATATACATTTCCATTGTCCTCTATTGGGTCTCCGTGATGTTCCTCACACGTCCAATCATTGTAGTAACTTTGAGCTTGGTGATAGCCTTGCACTCTCAAAATCGGACCAGAGTGAGGCTGAACACTCGTCTCTTAGTGGCGTAACACTGGTCCTACTTATCTACTTTGCAGTACCCGTAGCAAGACAGCATCTGATGCCTCTGGACGCAAACAACTGTCTCAAAGTGGTTACCAACATTCTCCAAATAGATCCCCTGGCTAGACACCTTTACACCATTACAACGGTGTATAAGCCACCTCCCGGTGTAGTATGTATATATGCTTACACCCAAACAATCTGCAGCTGCTTGAACTCTCCACTTCCGTAGCCCAAGTACCTAGAGAGGCCATTTGTGATTTGGTAATGTAGTCTGATACTGAACGGTAGCCACTTCTCAACATGCTGGTGTATATCACATCATTGCTTTGTAGCTGCTCCACTGACGACATGTCCGAATGGTTCTAGTGAAACTCATCTGTACCACAAACCGCTTCACTGACCGCTCTGAAGAAACAATTGCCGCGCCTTTTATCGGTATGTTTTTGCACGGAGCCCCTAACTCACCAGTGACTGTACTCAGTACAGACTGGTCCTTGAGCTCAATTCACCTTCAGCCTGTTGCAAAGAACCTGCATCTGCAGCCCCAATAGGGTTGAACTGCTTCTCTCTCATGGGTCCCAGTAGCAAGCATAGTATCCTGACACCCCGCCATCAATTAGTCTATTCTACTCTAGAGGTCTTTGCTATTGTCATTGGTAAAGTCATTAATACGGCCACCGGCTTGTGGACTGTGTGAGTTTGGGTATGCGATTTAAAAACACCCCCTATTGAGACCACATTCGTGGACTGTACCGCTGTACTGTTTGAGTATGGATGATAACCCTCCCGTTGTCCGGTATTCTGTACACACGCCGTGCCCCCGGGTCGAACGCCCCTCTCACTAAAGGCCCAGTTGGAACATGTGGGACAGTATGGGTGCGAACAGCCTTTGCAGATGTATTTGTTACACCTGGTGCACACCGTGTGTGTTTTACAGTCCTTCTTTGTGGGGCAGACCTGACACCTCTTCCTCTTACTGGGTGTGTGGGGTTGGGTGCTTGGGCGGTGGTGCTGCGTGGCGGTGCTGCGGGGGCGTGATCCCGCCGGGGCTGATCACGACACGTAGCCCTCTGAACAGCTTTGACGAGCGCCGCAGAGGCTTCGTGCGAGGGAGACGGGCCCTTCTTTGTATGAACGGAGTCACTAGTGCCTTTCCCAGCTGCTCGAGGAACACCCTCCTCTTGTTTCGCTGCCAGGCATCCAAGTGGAGGTTGAGCTCTCGCCATATGACAAAAAGCGTTGTAAGAGGACACGTCAAGGATGTTGTGGAAGATGACCAGGGGGCCAGCGCGCGGTCATCCCCTCCTGCAGCTGTAGGTTCCAATCACCTGTCTAGGTTGTCCACACCTCCCTTGTTGCTGTTGTAGTCTAGGACGATGGCCGGCTTCTTGTCCTGGCGACGGCTAACGTGAGCCTCGGTGTGCAGCGTGCTCAGGAGTAAGACGTTCTTGTTTTTCTTTGCGAGGTAGGACACTAGAGCGGTGGTGGAAGTGAAGGCGAACTTGGAGGAGAAGAGGAGCCTGTCCTTTGAGGCGAGCAGCGCCTGGGGAGCTCTGGCTTGTTCTTTCTGACCGTGCCGACCACGGTGACGTTCCTGGTCAGGAGCTGGCGCGGAGCCGTGAGGAGGTGAAGAAATTGTCGCAGGTGACGTGTGTGACCCCTGAGTCCCTGCGTCAAATCGAGCACGACCCTCATCCCCTGGTTCTTCTCGGGCCTCCGGATGGCCTTGCCGGTGTAGACCTGCATCTTCCAGGCGTAGCTGGATTTGGAGTCGCAGGCCACCCATGTCTTGATGCCGTATTTGGCCGGCTTGCTTGGGATATACTGGCGGAAAGGACATCGGCCTGAGGAGAGAGAGAGAGAGAGAGAGAGAGAGAGAGAGAGAGAGAGAGAGAGAGAGAAAGAGAGAGAGGGGAGAGGAAAGACAAGAGATTAGCTTTAGCGTGTTGTGTTCAGTGTTGTTGTTGTGCTCTTGTACGGTGTTGTTGGCCCCGGCACACCTCTGAAAGGGACCAGTTGCTCGTCCACCGTCACGTCGGGCCCCGGGGTTGTAGAGGAGCGGCAGCCTCTCGACCCACTTGTCCCAGACCTCTCTCACGGCCGCAAGTTTGTCACCGCCGCCTGCTGCGCGTCTCTCGGCTCTGGTCTGGTCGGTCGCCGGGCGAAGGAGTCTCGAGTAAGCGTGAAAGACTTTGAGCGGCATGGTTGCGCGGAAAATGGTCCTTCCGCTCTCGGCGTCCCAGAGACTAGAGGCCGCCGCCTCGGGACCTGTACACGCCGGCTAGGATGAGCAGCCCTACGTAGGCTCTCAGGTCTGTGGAGTCCATCGCTTTCCAGCGGCCGCCGCCGCCGCCGCGGTCACGGTTCGTGGTTTTCGTGGTTTTCGTGGTGTGGCGTAGTGGCGGTGGTCGTCTGCCGTCGCCGCCGCCGTCCGCCTCGGGCTCCGTATTTTCGAACGCCCTCCAGATTGGTCATCTCCAGGATGATGTCTTCTATCTCGGGTGTGAAAAACAAGCGAAACGTGGAGAGGATGTCGCGGGCTTGGCCTACGGCCTGCCCAGCAGGCCCGGGCCTCATGTCCTCCGGCACCTCAGCAACCGGCCTGTTACTTTTTGCCGCTGCTCCGCGCCCTCCGACGCCCCGATTGTTGTCACAGGGCACCGAGCACCATTGATTTGGCCGTTTCACACGAATGTCTCTCTTTCTACTCGAGGGATATCGTGTTGTGTTCTGGGGCTGATGCTGCGGCTGCGGCGGCTGCGGAGGTCTCCTCGCTCTCCTCGCTCTCCTTCACCTTCCCCTTGTTCTTCCCCTTGTTCTTCTTGTTCTTCTTGTTCTTCTTCTTCTTCTTCTTCTTCTTCTTCTTCTTCTTCTTCTTGTTGGTGTCGTCAGTCGTCGTCATCGTCTCGTTCGTCTTCTACGCCTTGACCTTGTTCTACTTGGACATTGTGTCCTCGTCGTCGGCAGCGGCAGCGGCGCGCGCGCCGTAGTCGTTGTCGCCGGCCGTCGTCGTCGCCCTCTGTGGTCTCCTCGCCCTCTGGGTTGTATTCCTCCCCGTCTTCTTCTTCGGACGCTTCCTCGTCCGCATCTTCGTCGCAGTCAGAGTCATTGGAAAATATCTGTTCTAGGACCTGTTTGGCCGTGAATCGCACAGCACTCATAATAGCTTCGGCACCCAGGCTGGGGAAGTCCCCAAGACCTCTCTCTTCGGCACGTGTCCGGACATGCCACCGAGGCAATATTAGTAGTAGTAGTAGTAGTAGTAGTAGTAGTAGTAGTAGTAGTAGTAGTAGTAGTAGTAGTAGTAGTAGTAGTAGTAGTTGTTGTTGTTATTGGTGTTATTGGTGTTGGTGTTGGTGTTGGTGTTTGTTTACGGCTTACCTAGTACCTCTGGCTCAGAGCTTATGCCTCTAACGTGTAGCCTGGGTCGGTTTGACCCAGACAGGACAGGACAGGACAGGACAACGCTAGGGGTTATACAGCAACTCGCTCTAACAGCTCTGACATGTAGCCTGGGTCTTTTTGACCCGGTCAGGACAGCAGGTGGAGACATAGAGCGAGTTGCTCTAACACCTAGGCTCTAACACGTAGCCTGGGTCTTTTTGACCCGGTCAGGACAGCGGGAGGATATACAGCCACTCGCTCTAACACCTAGGCTCTAACACGTAGCCTGGGTCCTTTTGACCCGGACAGGACAGGGACAGGACAACGCTAGGGGTTATACAGCCACTAGCTCAAACACATAGGCACTGACACGTAGCCTGGGTCTTTTTGACCCGGTCAGGACAGCAGGAGGAGATATACAGCCACTCGCTCTAACACCTAGGCTCTAACACGTAGCCTGGGTCCTTTTGACCCGGACAGGACAGGACAGGACAGCGGGAGGAGATATACAGCGAGCCACTCGCGCTAACACCTAGGCTCTAACATTAACCCCCCCAAAAAATAAATAAATAAATGAATATAATATAATTAATTATGTTTATGGGAGTGGTCATTGAATCCACAATATAACAGGTTCGTGTCTCACAGACAAACAACATCCATCGAAGCTATGTCGACTTTCCAGAACACAGAAACGCAAAGGGCGATTCTCGCTGCATCACTGCAGTGTTTGACATACACACGTCGGACTCAGTCACGTAACAACTACTACTACCGACAATACACACCACCACCACCACCACCGTCGTCGGCACCGTGATCGGTCTGGGCATCGTCGGAGGGTCGAATCGACTGAATCTGAGCACCATCAACTTCAACGACATCTATTCTGCGTTCAATTGAGTAGTGAACAACATACCCATACTTCTCGGTACACGGTGAAAAGCCTCTCGGTCATGCCCAACAACAAACTGGAGGTGAGACTATTTGTCGGAACCCAAATATAGTCTGTTGAGGTATGAGCTGTGGCTTCGTTCGGGTCGTAGGACAGGCTCTGCTCTTGTGGTTTTACCACGGTGCAGTGTCACACATCATGGTGACACACCGGGACCATGTGCAGAAGATACACCGTGAAGCTGTGGGATGGTGTCCCTGTGCTGCAACGTTGACCGGTTTCGACGACAGCGAAGTCTTGTACTTGTGCTTTGTACTACGACATGTGGGACATGGACGTTCGGTCACAGCCACGTCCGAGACCATTTGTTGACATATTATCGGACATATCGGCAAATGCCATGCGACATCTCATCCGTGTGTAGCGGTGTCCACATGACAGATCTCTCAGATGAGGAACAGACACTTCTGATGAAGAAAGTCGCCTGGATATTTCAAGGCTTTTCTGTTGGCCCCAAACAACACGCCATGATGGGGATCCGTGCGAGCCTAGGCATACCTTGTGATTTCACGAAACCCAAAATGTTGTACCGCAAGTCTACAAGTTGACAGACTGTCAGAATGAAACACGTGCGGAGATGTTCAATTGTCAGCAAGCCGAAGAGCAGATGACATATATTCACTTGTCGAGGAAATGGTTATCTTGGGTTTCCAGCATTGTCCTCGACTAGTGACACACACCTACAATATTACAAGGGAATCACCAGATTCTTTACCAAGTAAAACTTTTCACTGTAATGTCTGTACCTACAATGTGACCAATAAAAGTTGATTTAATTTCATTTGCAAGGGTCCCGTTCACAGCACAGCACACACTCGCTCTAACACTCTAACACGTAGCCTGGGTCGTTTTCACCCCAGCCAGGACACGAGAGGACAACGCTAGGGGTCATACAGCCACTCGCTCTAACACATAGGCACTGACACGTAGCCTGGGTCTTTTTTTATTTTTATTTATTTTTATTTTTGTTTGACCCAGACAGGACAGCGGGAGGAGATATACAGCCACACGCTCTAACACATAGGCACTGACACGTAGGCTGGGTCAGTTTTGACCCCCGGACAAGAAAGGACAGGACAGGACAGGACAGGACAGGACAGCGGCACGGGATATACAGCCACTCCCTCTAACACATAGGCACTGACACGTAGCCTGGGTCTGTCTGACCCCGGACAAGACAGGGCAACGCTAGGGGTTATACAGCCACTCACTCTAACACGTAGCCTGGGTCTTTTTGACCCCGGACAGGACAAGGGAGGGTTATAAAAAAAATTTCAATGAATATTTTCTAAAATCATGTTTTACGTAAAATCCACAATGCAACTAGTTCGGCATATGAAGGGATACAATTTTTTTTATAACAGAGGTGAAAAATATTTGTTCTACATTTTGCATGAAAAGGGTCTAAAATATTTTTTTTACGTTCAGCACTAGTAGGACAGACGTAGAATACAATTTAGAAGGGTTTTCAAATGTGATTTAAAAAAAAAGCTTTCTTCAATGAATATTGTCTAAAATCATGTTTTAGGCAAAATCCACAATGCAACTAGTTCGGCATATGAAGGGATACAATTATTTTTATAACAAACGTGAAAAATATTTTTATACATTTTGCATGAAAAGGTTCTAAAATATTTTTTTAACATTCAGCACTAGAAGGACATATGTAGAATTCAACATACAAGGGTTTTCAAATGTGATTAAAAAAATTTTTCAATGAATATTGTCTAAAATCATGTTTTAGGCAAAATCCACAATGCAACTAGTTCGGCATATGAAGGGATACAATTGTTTTTATAACAAACGTGAAAAATATTTTTATACATTTTGCATGAAAAGGGTCTAAAATATGTTTTAACGTTCAGCACTAGAAGGACGTATGAAGAATATAACATACAAGGGTTTTCAAATGTGATTTAAAAAAATTATTCTATGAATATTTTCTAAAATCATGTTTTAGGCAAAAATTCCACAATGCAACTAGTTCGGCATATGAAGGGATACAATTTTTTTATAACAAACGTGAATAATATTTTTATACATTTTGCATGAAAAGGGTCTAATATATATTTTTTACGTTCAGCACTAGAAGGACAGGCGTAGAATACAATTTAGAAGGGTTTTCAAATGTGATTTTTTAAAAGCTTTTTCAATGAATATTGTCTAAAATCATGTTTTAGGCAAAATCCACAAAAAACTAGTTCGGCATATGAAGGGATACAAAGTTTTTTATAAAAAACGTGAAAAATATTTTTTATAAATTTTGCATGAAAAGGGTCTAACATTATTTTTTAACATTCATCACTAGAAGGACAGACGTAGAATACAATTTAGAAGGGTTTTCAAATGTGATTTAAAAAAGCTTTTTTCAATGAATATTTTCTAAAATTATGTTTTAGGCAAAATCCACAAAAAAACTAGTTCGGCTTATGAAGGGATACAACGTTTTTTAAATAAAAAATGTGAAAAATATTTTTATACATTTGCATGAAAAGGGTCTAAAATATTTTTTTACGTTCAGCACTAGAAGGACAGGCGTAGAATACAATTTAGAAGGGTTTTCAAATGTGATTTAAAAAAAAGCTTTTTTCAATGAATATTGTCTAAAATCATGTTTTAGGCAAAATCCACAAAAAACTAGTTCGGTATATGAAGGGATACAAAGTTTTTTAAATAAAAAACGTGAAAAATATTTTCTTTTAATTTTGCATGAAAAGGGTCTAAAATATGTTTTAACGTTCATCATAAGAAGGACATATGTAGAATTCAACAATTTACAAGGGTTTCAAATGTGATTAAAAAATAATATATTTAAAGAATATTTTCTAAAATCATATTTTAGGCAAAATCCACAATTTAACTAGTTCGGCATATGAAGGGATATAATTTTTTTTATAACAAACTTGAAAAAATATTTTTATACATTTTGCATGAAAAGGGTCTAAAATATAATTTTTTACGTTCAGCACTAGAAGGACAGACGTAGAATACAATTTAGAAGTGTTTTCAAATGTGATTTTTTTTAAAAGCTTTTTCAATGAATATTGTCTAAAATCATGTTTTAGGCAAAATCCACAAAAAAAACTAGTTCGGCATATGAAGGGATACAAGTTTTTTAATTAAAAAACGTGAAGAATATTTTTTTTTAATTTTGCATGAAAAGGGTCTAAAATATTTTTTTACGTTCAGCACTAGAAGGACATATGTAGAATTCAACATACAAGGGTTTTCAAATGTGATTTAAAAAATAATAATTCTATGAATATTTTCTAAAATCATGTTTTAGGCAAAATCCACAATGCAACTAGTTCGGCATATGAAGAGATACAATTTTTTTTATAACAAATGTGAAAAATATTTTTTATTAATTTTGCATGAAAAGGGTCTAAAATATATTTTTTACGTTCAGCATTAGAAGGACATATGTAGAATTCAACATACAAGGGTTTTCAAATGTGATTTAAAAAAAAAAAATTCAATGAATATTTTCTAAAATCATGTTTTACGCAAAATCCACAATGCAACTAGTTCGGCATATGAAGGGATACAATTTTTTTTATAACAGAGGTGAAAAATTTTTGTTCTACATTTTGCATGAAAAGGGTCTAAAATATTTTTTTACGTTCAGCACTAGTAGGACAGACGAGAATACAATTTAGAAGGGTTTTCAAATGTGATTTTAAAAAAAGCTTTCTTCAATGAATATTGTCTAAAATCATGTTTTAGGGAAAATCCACAATGCAACTAGTTCGGCATATGAAGGGATACCATTTTTTATAATAAACGTGAAAAATATTTTTTATACATTTTGCATGAAAAGGGTCTAAAATATTTTTTTACGTTTCAGCACTAGAAGGACAGACGAGAATACAATTGTGAAGGGTTTTCAAATGTGATTTTTTAAAAAGCTTTCTTCAATGAATATTGTCTAAAATCATGTTTTAGGCAAAATCCACAATGCAACTAGTTCGGCATATGAAGAGATACAATTTTTTTTATAACAAAACGTGAAAAATATTTTTATACATTTTGCATGAAAAGGGTCTAAAATATTTTTTTTACGTTCAGCACTAGTAGGACAGACGTAGAATACAATTTAGAAGGGTTTTAAATGTGATTTAAAAAAAAAGCTTTCTTCAATGAATATTGTCTAAAATCATGTTTTAGGCAAAATCCACAATGCAACTAGTTCGGCATATGAAGGGATACCATTTTTTTAAACCAAACGTGAAAAAATATTTTTTATACATTTTGCATGAAAAGGGTCTAAAATATTTTTTTACGTTCAGCACTAGAAGGAAAGACGTAGAATACAATTGTGAAGGGTTTTCAAATGTGATTTTTTAAAAAGCTTTTTTCAATGAATATTGTCTAAAATCATGTTTAAGGCAAAAATCCACAATGCAACTAGTTCGGCATATGAAGAGATAAAATTTTTTTATAACAAACGTGAAAAATATTTTTTATACATTTTGCATGAAAAGGGTCTAAAATATTTTTTTACGTTCAGCACTAGAAGGACAGACGTAGAATACAATTTAGAAGGGTTTTCAAATGTGATTTTAAAAAAAATAATTCAATGAATATTTTCTAAAATCATGTTTTAGGCAAAATCCACAATGCAACTAGTTCTGCATATGAAGGGATACAATTTTTTTTATAACAAAGGTGAAAAATATTTTTATACATTTTGCATGAAAAGGGTCTAAAATATTTTTTTACGTTCAGCACTAGAAGGACAGACGTAGAATACAATTTAGAAGGGTTTTCAAATGTGATTTAAAAAAAACTTTTTCAATGAATATTGTCTAAAATCATGTTTTAGGCAAAATCCATAATGCAACTAGTTCGGTATAGAAAGGGATACCATTTTTTTTATAACAAACCTGAAAAATATTTTTATACATTTTGCATGAAAAGGGTCTGAAATATTTTTTTTACGTTCAGCACTAGTAGGACAGACGTAGAATACAATTTAGAAGGGTTTTCAAATGTGATTTTTTAAAAGCTTTTTTTCAATGAATATTGTCTAAAATCATGTTTTAGGCAAAATCCACAATGCAACTAGTTCGGCATATGAAGAGATACAATTTTTTTTTATAACAAACGTGAAAAATATTTTTATAAATTTTTGCATGAAAAGGGTCTAAAATATTTTTTTTACGTTTCAGCACTAGTAGGACAGACGTAGAATACAATTTAGAAGGGTTTTCAAATGTGATAAAAAAAAGCTTTCTTCAATGAATATTGTCTAAAATCATGTTTTAGGCAAAATCCACAATGCAACTAGTTCGGCATATGAAGGGATACAATTTTTTTTATAACAAAGGTGAAAAATATTTTTATACATTTTGCATGAAAAGGGTCTAAAATATTTTTTTACGTTCAGCACTAGAAGGACAGACGTAGAATACAATTTAGAAGGGTTTTCAAATGTGATTTAAAAAAAAAGCTTTTTCAATGAATATTGTCTAAAATGATGTTTTAGGCAAAATCCATAATGCAACTAGTTCGGCATAGAAAGGGATACAATTTTTTTATAACAAACCTGAAAATATTTTTATACATTTTGCATGAAAAGGTTCTAAAATATTTTTGTAACGTCTCAGCACTAGAAGGACAAATGCAGAATTCAACTTACAAGGGTTTTCAAATGTGATTTTAAAAAAATAATTCAATGAATATTTTCTAATATCATGTTTTAGGCAAAATCCACAATGCAACTAGTTCGGCATATGAAGGGATACAATTTTTTTATAACAAAGGTGAAATTTTTTTTAACATTTTGCATGAAAAGGGTCTAAAAATTTTTTTTTACGTTCAGCACTAGAAGGACAGACGTAGAATACAATTTAGAAGGGTTTTCAAATGTGATTTAAAAAAGCTTTTTTCAATGAATATTGTCTAAAATCATGTTTTAGGCAAAATCCATAATGCAACTAGTTCGGCATAGGAAGGGATACAATTTTTTTATAACAAACCTGAAAAAATATTTTTATACATTTTGCATGAAAAGGTTCTAAAATATTTTTTTAACGTTCAG
Source organism: Coregonus clupeaformis (assembly GCF_020615455.1). NCBI lineage: Eukaryota > Metazoa > Chordata > Actinopteri > Salmoniformes > Salmonidae > Coregonus > Coregonus clupeaformis. The sequence continues at coordinate 43,966 of NW_025534286.1, forward strand.
CACTAGAAGGACAAATGTAGAATTCAACTTACAAGGGTTTTCAAATGTGATTTAAAAAAATAATTCAATGAATATTGTCTAAAATCATGTTTTAGGCAAAATCCACAATGCAACTAGTTCGGCATATGAAGGGATACAATTGTTTTTATAACAAACGTAGAAAAATATTTTTATACATTTTGCATGAAAAGGGTCTAAAAAAATGTTTTAACGTTCAGCACTAGAAGGACGTATGAAGAATATAACATACAAGGGTTTTCAAATGTGATTTTAAAAAATAATTCTATGAATATTTTCTAAAATCATGTTTTAGGCAAAATCCACAATGCAACTAGTTCGGCATATGAAGGGATACAATTTTTTTTTATAACAAACGTGAATAATATTTTTTATACATTTTGCATGAAAAGGGTCTAATATATTTTTACGTTCAGCACTAGAAGGACAGATGTAGAATACAATTTAGAAGGGTTTCAAATGTGATTTTTTTAAAAGCTTTTTCAATGAATATTGTCTAAAATCATGTTTTAGGCAAAATCCACAAAAAACTAGTTCGGCATATGAAGGGATACAAAGTTTTTTTTAAACGTGAAAATATTTTTATAAATTTTGCATGAAAAGGGTCTAACATATTTTTTAACATTCATCACTAGAAGGACAGACGGAATACAATTTAGAAGGGTTTTCAAATGTGATTTAAAAAAGTTTTTTCAATGAATATTTTCTAAAATCATGTTTTAGGCAAAATCCACAAAAAAACTAGTTCGGCATATGAAGGGATACAACGTTTTTTTAAATAAAAAATGTGAAAAATATTTTTATACATTTTGCATGAAAAGGGTCTAAAATATTTTTTTACGTTCAGCACTAGAAGGACAGGCGTAGAATACAATTTAGAAGGGTTTTCAAAGTGATTTGAAAAAAGCTTTTTCAATGAATATTTTCTAAAATCATGTTTTAGGCAAAATCCACAAAAAAACTAGTTCGGTATATGAAGGGATACAAAGTTTTTAAATAAAAAACGTGAAAAATATTTTCTTTTAATTTTGCATGAAAAGGGTCTAAAATATGTTTTAACGTTCATCATAAGAAGGACATATGTAGAATTCAACATACAAGGGTTTTCAAATGTGATTAAAAATATATATATTTAAAGAATATTTTCTAAAATCATATTTTAGGCAAAATCCACAATTTAACTAGTTCGGCATATGAAGGGATATAATTATTTTTATAACAAACTTGAAAAAATATTTTTTATACATTTTGCATGAAAAGGGTCTAAAATATTTTTTTAACGTTCAGCACTAGAAGGACATATGTAGAATTCAACATACAAGTGTTTTCAAATGTGATAAAAAAAAAAAATTCAATGAATATTTTCTAAAATCATGTTTTAGGCAAAATCCACAAAAAAACTAGTTCGGCATATGAAGGGATACAATTTTTTTATAACAAACGTGAAAAATATTTTTATACATTTTGCATGAAAAGGGTCTAAAATATTTTTTTACGTTCAGCACTAGAAGGACAGACGTGAGAATACAATTTAGAAGGGTTTTCAAATGTGATTTAAAAAATAAAACTTTTTTCAATGAATATTGTCTAAAATCATGTTTTAGGCAAAATCCATAATTCAACTAGTTCGGCATAGGAAGGGATACAATTTTTTTTATAACAAACGTGAAAAATATTTTTATACATTTTGCATGAAAAGGTTCTAAAATATTTTTTTAACGTTCAGCACTAGAAGGACATATGTAGAATTCAACATACAAGGGTTTTCAAATGTGATAAAAAAAAAAATTCAATGAATATTGTCTAAAATCATGTTTTAGGCAAAATCCACAATGCAACTAGTTCGGCATATGAAGGGATACAATGTGTTTTTATAACAAATATGAAAAATATTTTTATACATTTTGCATGAAAAGGGTCTAAAATATGTTTTAACGTTCAGCACTAGAAGGACATATGAAGAATATAACATACAAGGGTTTTCAAATGTGATTAAAAAAAAAAAATTCAATGAATATTGTCTAAAATCATGTTTTAGGCAAAATCCACAATGCAACTAGTTTGGCATATGAAGGGATACAATTGTTTTTATAACAAACGTGAATAATATTTTTTATACATTTTGCATGAAAAGGGTCTAATATATATTTTTTTACGTTCAGCACTAGAAGGACAGATGTAGAATACAATTTAGAAGGGTTTTCAAATGTGATTTTAAAAAAACTTTTTCAATGAATATTGTCTAAAATCATGTTTTAGGCAAAATCCATAATTCAACTAGTTCGGCACAGGAAGGGATACAATTTTTTTATAACAAACGTGAAAAAATATTTTTATACATTTTTGCATGAAAAGGTTCTAAAATATTTTTTTTTAACGTTCAGCACTAGAAGGACATATGTAGAATTCAACATACAAGGGTTTTCAAATGTGATAAAAAAAAAATTTTCAATGAATATTGTCTAAAATCATGTTTTAGGCAAAATCCACAATGCAACTAGTTCGGCATATGAAGGGATACAATTGTTTTTATAACAAATGTGAAAAAATATTTTATACATTTTGCATGAAAAGGGTCTAAAATATGTTTTAACGTTCAGCACTAGAAGGACATATGTAGAATTCAACATACAAGTGTTTTCAAATGTGATAAAAAAAAAAAAAAATTCTATGAATATTTTCTAAAAATCATGTTTTAGGCAAAATCCACAAAAAAACTAGTTCGGCATATGAAGGGATACAATTTTTTTATAACAAAGCGTGAAAAATATTTTTATACATTTTGCATGAAAAGGGTCTAAAATATTTTTTTACGTTAGCATTAGAAGGACATATGTAGATTTCAACATACAAGGGTTTTCAAATGTGATAAAAAAAAAAAATTCAATGAATATTGTCTAAAATCATGTTTTAGGCAAAATCCACAATGCAACTAGTTCGGCATATGAAGGGATACAATTGTTTTTATAACAAATGTGAAAAATATTTGTATACATTTTGCATGAAAAGGGTCTAAAATATGTTTTAACGTTCAGCACTAGAAGGACATATGTAGAATTCAACATACAAGTGTTTTCAAATGTGATAAAAAAAAAAAAATTCTATGAATATTTTCTAAAATCATGTTTTAGGCAAAATCCACAAAAAAAACTAGTTCGGCATATGAAGGGATACAATTTTTTTATAACAAACGTGAAAAAATATTTTTATACATTTTGCATGAAAAGGGTCTAAAATATTTTTTTTACGTTAGCATTAGAAGGACATATGTAGATTTCAACATACAAGGGTTTTCAAATGTGATAAAAAAAAATAAAAAATCAATGAATATTGTCTAAAATCATGTTTTAGGCAAAATCCACAATGCAACTAGTTCAGCATATGAAGGGATAATTTTTTTAAAATAACAAACGTGAAAAATATTTGTATACATTCTGCATGAAAAGGGTCTAAAATATTTTTTTTACGTTCAGCACTAGAAGGACAGACGTAGAATACAATTTAGAAGGGTTTTCAAATGTGATTTAAAAAAAAACTTTTTTCAATGAATATTGTCTAAAATCATGTTTTAGGCAAAATCCATAATTCAACTAGTTCGGCATAGGAAGGGATACAATTTTTTTTATAACAAACGTGAAAAATATTTTTATACATTTTGCATGAAAAGGTTCTAAAATATTTTTTTAACGTTCAGCACTAGAAGGACATATGTAGAATTCAACATACAAGGGTTTTCAAATGTGATAAAAAAAAAAATTCAATGAATATTGTCTAAAATCATGTTTAGGCAAAATCCACAATGCAACTAGTTCGGCATATGAAGGGATATAATTGTTTTTATAACAAATGTGAAAAATATTTTTATACATTTTGCATGAAAAGGGTCTAAAATATGTTTTAACGTTTCAGCACTAGAAGGACATATGAAGAATATAACATACAAGGGTTTTCAAATGTGATTAAAAAAAAATAATTCAATGAATATTGTCTAAAATCATGTTTTAGGCAAAATCCACAATGCAACTAGTTTGGCATATGAAGGGATACAATTGTTTTTATAACAAACGTGAATAATATTTTTTATACATTTTGGCATGAAAAGGGTCTAATATATATTTTTTACGTTCAGCACTAGAAGGACAGATGTAGAATACAATTTAGAAGGGTTTTCAAATGTGATTTTAAAAAAACTTTTTCAATGAATATTGTCTAAAATCATGTTTTAGGCAAAATCCATAATTCAACTAGTTCGGCATAGGAAGGGATACAATTTTTTTTATAACAAAACGTGAAAAAATATTTTTATACATTTTGCATGAAAAGGTTCTAAAATATTTTTTTAACGTTCAGCACTAGAAGGACATATGTAGAATTCAACATACAAGGGTTTTCAAATGTGATAAAAAAAAAAATTTTCAATGAATATTGTCTAAAATCATGTTTTAGGCAAAATCCACAATGCAACTAGTTCGGCATATGAAGGGATACAATTGTTTTTATAACAAATGTGAAAAATATTTTTATACATTTTGCATGAAAAGGGTCTAAAATATGTTTTAACGTTCAGCACTAGAAGGACATATGAAGAATATAACATACAAGGGTTTTCAAATGTGATTAAAAAAAAATTTCAATGAATATTGTCTAAAATCATGTTTTAGGCAAAATCCACAATGCAACTAGTTTGGCATATGAAGGGATACAATTGTTTTTATAACAAACGTGAATAATTTTTTTATACATTTTGCATGAAAAGGGTCTAATATATATTTTTACGTTCAGCACTAGAAGGACAGATGTAGAATACAATTTAGAAGGGTTTTCAAATGTGATTTAAAAAAAAGCTTTTTTCAATGAATATTTTCTAAAATCATGTTTTAGGCAAAATCCACAAAAAAAACTAGTTCGGCATATGAAGGGATACAACGTTTTTTAAATAAAAAATGTGAAAAATATTTTATACATTTTGCATGAAAAGGGTCTAAAATATTTTTTTACGTTCAGCACTAGAAAGACAGGCGTAAAATACAATTTAGAAAGGTTTTCAAAATGTGATTTTTTAAAAGCTTTTTCAATGAACATTGTCTAAAATCATGTTTTAGGCAAAATCCACAATGCAACTAGTTCGGCATATGAAGGGATACAATTTTTTTATAACAAACTTGAAAATATTTTTTATACATTTTGCATGAAAAGGGTCTAAAATATTTTTTTACGTTCAGCACTAGAAGGACAGACGTGAATACAATTTAGAAGGGTTTTCAAATGTGATTTAATTAAAAAAGCTTTTTTCAATGAATATTGTCTAAAATCATGTTTTAGGCAAATCCATAATGCAACTAGTTCGGGCATAGGAAGGGATACAAATTTTTTTATAACAAACGTGAAAAATATTTTTATACATTTTGCATGAAAAGGTTCTAAAATATTTTTGTAACGTTCAGCACTAGAAGGACATGTAGAATTCAACATACAAGGGTTTTCAAATGTGATTAAAAAAATAAATTCAATGAATATTGTCTAAAATCATGTTTTAGGCAAAATCCACAATGCAACTAGTTCGGGCATATGAAGGGATACAATTTTTTTTATAACAAACGTGAATAATAATTTTTTATACATTTTGCATGAAAAGGGTCTAATATATTTTTTTTACGTTCAGCACTAGAAGGACAGATGTAGAATACAATTTAGAAGGGTTTTCAAATGTGATTTTTTAAAAAGCTTTTTTTCAATGAATATTGTCTAAAATCATGTTTTAGGCAAAATCCACAAAAAAACTAGTTCGGGCATATGAAGGGATACAAAGTTTTTTTATAAAAAACGTGAAAAAATATTTTTTTATAAATTTTGCATGAAAAAGGGTCTAACATTATTTTTAACATTCATCACTAGAAGGACAGACGTAGAATACAATTTAGAAGGGTTTTCAAATGTGATTTAAAAAAAAGCTTTTTTCAATGAATATTGTCTAAAATCATGTTTTAGGCAAAATCCATAATGCAACTAGTTCGGCATAGAAAGGGATACAAATTTTTTTATAACAAACCTGAAAAATATTTTTATACATTTTGCATGAAAAGGTTCTAAAATATTTTTTTAACGTTCAGCACTAGAAGGACAAATGCAGAATTCAACTTACAAGGGTTTTCAAATGTGATTTAAAAAAAATAATTCAATGAATATTTTCTAATATCATGTTTTAGGCAAAATCCACAATGCAACTAGTTCAGCATATGAAGGGATACAATTTTTTTTATAACAAAGGTGAAATTTTTTTTAAACATTTTGCATGAAAAGGGTCTAAAATATTTTTTTACGTTCAGCACTAGAAGGACAGACGTAGAATACAATTTAGAAGGGTTTTCAAATGTGATTTAAAAAAGCTTTTTTCAATGAATATTGTCTAAAATCATGTTTTAGGCAAAATCCATAATGCAACTAGTTCGGCATAGGAAGGGATACAATTTTTTTTTATAACAAACCTGAAAAATATTTTTATACATTTTGCATGAAAAGGTTCTAAAATATTTTTTAACGTTCAGCACTAGAAGGACAAATGTAGAATTCAACTTACAAGGGTTTTCAAATGTGATTTAAAAAAATAATTCAATGAATATTGTCTAAAATCATGTTTTAGGCAAAATCCACAATGCAACTAGTTCGGCATATGAAGGGATACAATTGTTTTATAACAAACGTGAAAAAATATTTTTATACATTTTGCATGAAAAGGGTCTAAAAATGTTTTAACGTTCAGCACTAGAAGGACGTATGAAGAATATAACATACAAGGGTTTTCAAATGTGATTTTAAAAAAAATAATTCTATGAATATTTTCTAAAATCATGTTTTAGGCAAAATCCACAATGCAGCTAGTTCGGCATATGAAGGGGATACAATTTTTTTATAACAAACGTGAATAATATTTTTATACATTTTGCATGAAAAGGGTCTAATATATTTTTTTACGTTCAGCACTAGAAGGACAGATGTAGAATACAATTTAGAAGGGTTTTCAAATGTGATTTTTTTAAAAGCTTTTTTCAATGAATATTGTCTAAAATCATGTTTTAGGCAAAATCCACAAAAAACTAGTTCGGCATATGAAGGGATACAAAGTTTTTTTTTAAACGTGAAAAATATTTTTTATAAATTTTGCATGAAAAGGGTCTAACATATTTTTTAACATTCATCACTAGAAGGACAGACGTAGAATACAATTTAGAAGGGTTTTCAAATGTGATTTAAAAAAAGCTTTTTTCAATGAATATTTTCTAAAATCATGTTTTAGGCAAAATCCACAAAAAAACTAGTTCGGCATATGAAGGGATACAACGTTTTTTAAATAAAAAATGTGAAAAATATTTTATACATTTTGCATGAAAAAGGGTCTAAAATATTTTTTTTACGTTTCAGCACTAGAAGGACAGGCGTAGAATACAATTTAGAAGGGTTTTCAAATGTGATTTGAAAAAAGCTTTTTTCAATGAATATTTTCTAAAATCATGTTTTAGGCAAAATCCACAAAAAAACTAGTTCGGTATATGAAGGGATACAAAGTTTTTTAAATAAAAAACGTGAAAAAATATTTTCTTTTAATTTTGCATGAAAAGGGTCTAAAATATGTTTTAACGTTCATCATAAGAAGGACATATGTAGAATTCAACATACAAGGGTTTTCAAATGTGATTAAAAAATATATATATTTAAAGAATATTTTCTAAAATCATATTTTAGGCAAAATCCACAATTTAACTAGTTCGGCATATGAAGGGATATAATTATTTTTTATAACAAACTTGAAAAATATTTTTTATACATTTTGCATGAAAAGGGTCTAAAATATTTTTTAACGTTCAGCACTAGAAGGACATATGTAGAATTCAACATACAAGTGTTTTCAAATGTGATAAAAAAAAAAATTCAATGAATATTTTCTAAAATCATGTTTTAGGCAAAATCCACAAAAAAACTAGTTCGGCATATGAAGGGATACAATTTTTTTATAACAAACGTGAAAAATATTTTTTATACATTTTGCATGAAAAGGGTCTAAAATATTTTTTACGTTCAGCACTAGAAGGACAGACGTAGAATACAATTTAGAAGGGTTTTCAAATGTGATTTAAAAAAAACTTTTTTCAATGAATATTGTCTAAAATCATGTTTTAGGCAAAATCCATAATTCAACTAGTTCGGCATAGGAAGGGATACAATTTTTTTTTATAACAAACGTGAAAAATATTTTTATACATTTTGCATGAAAAGGTTCTAAAATATTTTTTTAACGTTCAGCACTAGAAGGACATATGTAGAATTCAACATACAAGGGTTTTCAAATGTGATAAAAAAAAAATTCAATGAATATTGTCTAAAATCATGTTTTAGGCAAAATCCACAATGCAACTAGTTCGGCATATGAAGGATACAATTGTTTTTATAACAAATGTGAAAATATTTTTATACATTTTGCATGAAAAGGGTCTAAAATATGTTTTAACGTTCAGCACTAGAAGGACATATGAAGAATATAACATACAAGGGTTTTCAAATGTGATTAAAAAAAAAAAAATTCAATGAATATTGTCTAAAATCATGTTTTTAGGCAAAATCCACAATGCAACTAGTTTGGCATATGAAGGGATACAATTGTTTTTATATAACAAACGTGAATAATATTTTTTATACATTTTGCATGAAAAGGGTCTAATATATATTTTTTACGTTCAGCACTAGAAGGACAGATGTAGAATACAATTTAGAAGGGTTTTCAAATGTGATTAAAAAAAAACTTTTTCAATGAATATTGTCTAAAATCATGTTTTAGGCAAAATCCATAATTCAACTAGTTCGGCATAGGAAGGGATACATTTTTTTATAACAAAACGTGAAAAAATATTTTTATACATTTTGCATGAAAAGGTTCTAAAATATTTTTTTAACGTTCTCAGCACTAGAAGGACATATGTAGAATTCAACATACAAGGGTTTTCAAATGTGATAAAAAAAAATTCAATGAATATTGTCTAAAATCATGTTTTAGGCAAAATCCACAATGCAACTAGTTCGGCATATGAAGGGATACAATTGTTTTTATAACAAATGTGAAAAAATATTTTTATACATTTTGCATGAAAAAGGGTCTAAAATATGTTTTAACGTTCAGCACTAGAAGGACATATGTAGAATTCAACATACAAGTGTTTTCAAATGTGATAAAAAAAAAAATTCAATGAATATTTTCTAAAATCATGTTTTAGGCAAAATCCACAAAAAAACTAGTTCGGCATATGAAGGGATACAATTTTTTTTTATAACAAACCTGAAAAATATTTTTATACATTTTGCATGAAAAGGTTCTAAAATATTTTTTTACGTTCAGCACTAGAAGGACAAATGTAGAATTCAACTTACAAGGGTTTTCAAATGTGATTTAAAAAATAATTCAATGAATATTGTCTAAAATCATGTTTTAGGCAAAATCCACAATGCAACTAGTTCGGCATATGAAGGGATACAATTGTTTTTATAACAAACGTGAAAAATATTTTTATACATTTTGCATGAAAAGGGTCTAAAAATGTTTTAACGTTCAGCACTAGAAGGACGTATGAAGAATATAACATACAAGGGTTTTCAAATGTGATTTTAAAAAAATAATTCTATGAATATTTTCTAAAAATCATGTTTTAGGCAAAATCCACAATGCAACTAGTTCGGCATATGAAGGGATACAATTTTTTTTATAACAAACGTGAATAATATTTTTTTATACATTTTGCATGAAAAGGGTCTAATATATTTTTTTACGTTCAGCACTAGAAGGACAGATGTAGAATACAATTTAGAAGGGTTTTCAAATGTGATTTTTTAAAAGCTTTTTTCAATGAATATTGTCTAAAATCATGTTTTAGGCAAAATCCACAAAAAAACTAGTTCGGCATATGAAGGGATACAAAGTTTTTTTTTTAAACGTGAAAATATTTTTTATAAATTTTGCATGAAAAGGGTCTAACATATTTTTAACATTCATCACTAGAAGGACAGAACGTAGAATACAATTTAGAAGGGTTTTCAAATGTGATTTAAAAAAAGCTTTTTTCAATGAATATTTTCTAAAATCATGTTTTAGGCAAAATCCACAAAAAAACTAGTTCGGCATATGAAGGGATACAACGTTTTTTAATAAAAAAATGTGCAAAAATATTTTTATACATTTTGCATGAAAAGGGTCTAAAATATTTTTTTACGTTCAGCACTAGAAGGACAGGCGTAGAATACAATTTAGAAGGGTTTTCAAATGTGATTTGAAAAAAAGCTTTTTTCAATGAATATTTCTAAAATCATGTTTTAGGCAAAATCCACAAAAAAACTAGTTCGGTATATGAAGGGATACAAAGTTTTTTAAATAAAAAACGTGAAAAATATTTTCTTTTAATTTTGCATGAAAAGGGTCTAAAATATGTTTAACGTTCATCATAAGAAGGACATATGTAGAATTCAACATACAAGGGTTTTCAAATGTGATTAAAAAATATTTATATTTAAAGAATATTTTCTAAAATCATATTTTAGGCAAAATCCACAATTTAACTAGTTCGGCATAGGAAGGGATACAATTTTTTTTATAACAAACGTGAAAAATATTTTTATACATTTTGCATGAAAAGGTTCTAAAATATTTTTTAACGTTCAGCACTAGAAGGACATATGTAGAATTCAACATACAAGGGTTTTCAAATGTGATAAAAAAAAAAATTCAATGAATATTGTCTAAAATCATGTTTTAGGCAAAATCCACAATGCAACTAGTTCGGCATATGAAGGGATACAATTGTTTTTATAACAAATGTGAAAAAATATTTTTATACATTTTGCATGAAAAGAGTCTAAAATATGTTTTAACGTTCAGCACTAGAAGGACATATGAAGAATATAACATACAAGGGTTTTCAAATGTGATTAAAAAAAAAAAAAATTCAATGAATATTGTCTAAAATCATGTTTTAGGCAAAATCCACAATGCAACTAGTTTGGCATATGAAGGGATACAATTGTTTTTATAACAAACGTGAATAATATTTTTTATACATTTTGCATGAAAAGGGTCTAATATATATTTTTTACGTTCAGCACTAGAAGGACAGATGTAGAATACAATTTAGAAGGGTTTCAAATGTGATTTAAAAAAACTTTTTTCAATGAATATTGTCTAAAATCATGTTTTAGGCAAAATCCATAATTCAACTAGTTCGGCATAGGAAGGGATACAATTTTTTTTATAACAAACGTGAAAAATATTTTTATACATTTTGCATGAAAAGGTTCTAAAATATTTTTAGTTAACGCTCAGCACTAGAAGGACATATGTAGAATTCAACATACAAGGGTTTTCAAATGTGATAAAAAAAAAAATTTCAATGAATATTGTCTAAAATCATGTTTTAGGCAAAATCCACAATGCAACTAGTTCGGCATATGAAGGGATACAATTGTTTTTATAACAAATGTGAAAATATTTTTATACATTTTGCATGAAAAGGGTCTAAAATATGTTTTAACGTTCAGCACTAGAAGGACATATGTAGAATTCAACATACAAGTGTTTTCAAATGTGATAAAAAAAAATTCAATGAATATTTTTCTAAAATCATGTTTTAGGCAAAATCCACAAAAAAACTAGTTCGGCATATGAAGGGATACAATTTTTTTATAACAAACGTGAAAATATTTTTTTATACATTTTGCATGAAAAAGGGTCTAAAATATTTTTTTTACGTTAGCATTAGAAGGACATATGTAGATTTCAACATACAAGGGTTTTCCAAATGTGATAAAAAAAATAAAAAAATCAATGAATATTGTCTAAAATCATGTTTTAGGCAAAATCCACAATGCAACTAGTTCAGCATATGAAGGGATAATTTTTTTTTAAATAACAAACGTGAAAAAATATTTGTATACATTCTGCATGAAAAGGGTCTAAAAATATTTTTTTACGTTCAGCACTAGAAGGACAGACGTAGAATACAATTTAGAAGGGTTTTCAAATGTGATTTAAAAAAACTTTTTTCAATGAATATTGTCTAAAATCATGTTTTAGGCAAAATCCATAATTCAACTAGTTCGGCATAGGAAGGGATACAATTTTTTTATAACAAACGTGAAAAATATTTTATACATTTTGCATGAAAAGGTTCTAAAATATTTTTTTAACGTTCAGCACTAGAAGGACATATGTAGAATTCAACATACAAGGGTTTTCAAATGTGATAAAAAAAAAAATTCAATGAATATTGTCTAAAATCATGTTTTAGGCAAAATCCACAATGCAACTAGTTCGGCATATGAAGGGATACAATTGTTTTTATAACAAATGTGAAAAATATTTTTATACATTTTGCATGAAAAGGGTCTAAAATATGTTTTAACGTTCAGCACTAGAAGGACATATGAAGAATATAACATACAAGGGTTTTCAAATGTGATTAAAAAAAAATTCAATGAATATTGTCTAAAATCATGTTTTAGGCAAAATCCACAATGCAACTAGTTTGGCATATGAAGGGATACAATTGTTTTTATAACAAACGTGAATAATATTTTTTATACATTTTGCATGAAAAGGGTCTAATATATATTTTTTTACGTTCAGCACTAGAAGGACAGATGTAGAATACAATTTAGAAGGGTTTTCAAATGTGATTTAAAAAAACTTTTTTCAATGAATATTGTCTAAAATCATGTTTTAGGCAAAATCCAAAATTCAACTAGTTCGGGCATAGGAAGAGATACAATTTTTTTTTTATAACAAACGGAAAAATATTTTTATACATTTTGCATGAAAAGGTTCTAAAATATTTTTTTAACGTTCAGCACTAGAAGGACATATGTAGAATTCAACATACAAGGGTTTTCAAATGTGATAAAAAAAAAAATTTCAATGAATATTGTCTAAAATCATGTTTTAGGCAAAATCCACAATGCAACTAGTTCGGCATATGAAGGGATACAATTGTTTTTATAACAAATGTGAAAAAATATTTTTATACATTTTGCATGAAAAGGGTCTAAAATATGTTTTAACGTTCAGCACTAGAAGGACATATGAAGAATATAACATACAAGGGTTTTCAAATGTGATTAAAAAAAAAAATTCAATGAATATTGTCTAAAATCATGTTTTAGGCAAAATCCACAATGCAACTAGTTTGGCATATGAAGGATACAATTGTTTTTATAACAAACGTGAATAATTTTTTTATACATTTTGCATGAAAAGGGTCTAATATATATTTTTTACGTTCAGCACTAGAAGGACAGATGTAGAATACAATTTAGAAGGGTTTTCAAATGTGATTTAAAAAAAGCTTTTTTCAATGAATATTTTCTAAAATCATGTTTTAGGCAAAATCCACAAAAAAACTAGTTCGGCATATGAAGGGATACAACGTTTTTTAAATAAAAATGTGAAAAAATATTTTTATACATTTTGCATGAAAAGGGTCTAAAATATTTTTTTACGTTCAGCACTAGAAAGACAGGCGTAAAATACAATTTAGAAAGGTTTTCAAATGTGATTTTTAAAAAGCTTTTTTCAATGAACATTGTCTAAAATCATGTTTTAGGCAAAATCCACAATGCAACTAGTTCGGCATATGAAGGGATACAATTTTTTTTATAACAAACTTGAAAATATTTTTTATACATTTTGCATGAAAAGGGTCTAAAATATTTTTTTTACGTTCAGCACTAGAAGGACAGACGTAGAATACAATTTAGAAGGGTTTTCAAATGTGATTTAATTAAAAAGCTTTTTTCAATGAATATTGTCTAAAATCATGTTTTAGGCAAAATCCATAATGCAACTAGTTCGGCATAGGAAGGGATACAATTTTTTTTATAACAAACGTGAAAAATATTTTTATACATTTTGCATGAAAAGGTTCTAAAATATTTTTTAACGTTCAGCACTAGAAGGACATGTAGAATTCAACATACAAGGGTTTTCAAATGTGATTAAAAAAATAAATTCAATGAATATTGTCTAAAATCATGTTTTAGGCAAAATCCACAATGCAACTAGTTCGGCATATGAAGGGATACAATTTTTTTATAACAAACGTGAATAATATTTTTTATACATTTTGCATGAAAAAGGGTCTAACATTATTTTTAACATTCATCACTAGAAGGACAGACGTAGAATACAATTTAGAAGGGTTTTCAAATGTGATTTTAAAAAAGCTTTTTTTCAATGAATATTTTCTAAAATCATGTTTTAGGCAAAATCCACAAAAAAACTAGTTCGGCATATGAAGGGATACAACGTTTTTTAAATAAAAAATGTGAAAAATATTTTTTATACATTTTGCATGAAAAGGGTCTAAAATATTTTTTTTTACGTTCAGCACTAGAAGGACAGGCGTAGAATACAATTTAGAAGGGTTTTCAAATGTGATTTTTTAAAAAGCTTTTTTCAATGAATATTGTCTAAAATCATGTTTTAGGCAAAATCCACAATGCAACTAGTTCGGCATATGAAGGGATACAATTTTTTTATAACAAACGTGATAATATTTTTTATACATTTTGCATGAAAGGGTCTAATATATTTTTTTTACGTTCAGCACTAGAAGAACAGACGTAGAATACAATTTAGAAGGGTTTTCAAATGTGATTTAATTAAAAAGCTTTTTTCAATGAATATTGTCTAAAATCATGTTTTTTGCAAAATCCATAATGCAACTAGTTCGGCATAGGAAGGGATACAATTTTTTTATAACGAACGTGAAAAATATTTTTATACATTTTGCATGAAAAGGTTCTAAAATATTTTTTTAACGTTCAGCACTAGAAGGACATGTAGAATTCAACATACAAGGGTTTTCAAATGTGATAAAAAAAAATTAATTCAATGAATATTGTCTAAAATCATGTTTTAGGCAAAATCCACAATGCAACTAGTTCGGCATATGAAGGGATACAATTGTTTTTATAACAAACGTGAAATATATTTTTATACATTTTGCATGAAAAGGGTCTAAAATATGTTTTAACGTTCAGCACTAGAAGGACGTATGAAGAATATAACATACAAGGGTTTTCAAATGTGATTTCAAAAAAAATAATTCTATGAATATTTTCTAAAATCATGTTTTAGGCAAAATCCAAAATGCAACTAGTTCGGCATATGAAGGGATTACATTTTTTTTATAACAAACGTGAATAATATTTTTTATACATTTTGCATGAAAAGGGTCTAATATATTTTTTTTACGTTCAGCACTAGAAGGACAGATGTAGAATACAATTTAGAAGGGTTTTCAAAGTGATTTTTAAAAAGCTTTTTTCAATGAATATTGTCTAAAATCATGTTTTAGGCAAAATCCACAAAAACTAGTTCGGCATATGAAGGGATACAAAGTTTTTATAACAAACGTGAAAAATATTTTTATACATTTTGCATGAAAAGGGTCTAAAATATGTTTTAACGTTCAGCACTAGAAGGACATATGAAGAATATAACATACAAGGGTTTTCAAATGTGATTAAAAAAAAAATTCAATGAATATTGTCTAAAATCATGTTTTAGGCAAAATCCACAATGCAACTAGTTTGGCATATGAAGGGATACAATTGTTTTTATAACAAACGTGAATAATATTTTTTATACATTTTGCATGAAAAGGGTCTAATATATTTTTTTACGTTCAGCACTAGAAGGACAGATGTAGAATACAATTTAGAAGGGTTTTCAAATGTGATTTAAAAAAAAACTTTTTCAATGAATATTGTCTAAAATCATGTTTTAGGCAAAATCCATAATTCAACTAGTTCGGCATAGGAAGGGATACAATTTTTTTATAACAAACGTGAAAAATATTTTTATACATTTTGCATGAAAAGGTTCTAAAATATTTTTTAACGTTCAGCACTAGAAGGACATATGTGGAATTCAACATACAAGGGTTTTCAAATGTGATAAAAAAAAAAATGTCAATGAATATTGTCTAAAATCATGTTTTAGGCAAAATCCACAATGCAACTAGTTCGGCATATGAAGGGATACAATTGTTTTTATAACAAATGTGAAAATATTTTTATACATTTTGCATGAAAAGGGTCTAAAATATGTTTTAACGTTCAGCACTAGAAGGACATATGAAGAATATAACATACAAGGGTTTTCAAATGTGATTAAAAAAAAAAAAATTCAATGAATATTGTCTAAAATCATGTTTTAGGCAAAATCCACAATGCAACTAGTTTGGCATATGAAGGGATACAATTGTTTTTATAACAAACGTGAATAATATTTTTTATACATTTTGCATGAAAAGGGTCTAATATATATTTTTTTACGTTCAGCACTAGAAGGACAGATGAGAATACAATTTACGAAGGGTTTTCAAATGTGATTTAAAAAAAGCTTTTTTCAATGAATATTTTCTAAAATCATGTTTCAGGCAAAATCCACAAAACTAGTTCGGCATATGAAGGGATACAACGTTTTTTAAATAAAAAAATGTGAAAAATATTTTTATACATTTTGCATGAAAAGGGTCTAAAATATTTTTTTTTTACGTTCAGCACTAGAAAGACAGGCGTAAAATACAATTTAGAAAGGTTTTCAAATGTGATTTTTTAAAAAGCTTTTTTCAATGAACATTGTCTAAAATCATGTTTTAGGCAAAATCCACAATGCAACTAGTTCGGCATATGAAGGGATACAATTTTTTTATAACAAACTTGAAAATATTTTTTATACATTTTGCATGAAAAGGGTCTAAAATATTTTTTTACGTTCAGCACTAGAAGGACAGACGTAGAATACAATTTAGAAGGGTTTTCAAATGTGATTTAATTAAAAAGCTTTTTCAATGAATATTGTCTAAATCATGTTTTAGGCAAAATCCATAATGCAACTAGTTCGGCATAGGAAGGGATACAATTTTTTTTATAACAAACGTGAAAAATATTTTTATACATTTTGCATGAAAAGGTTCTAAAATATTTTTAACGTTCAGCACTAGAAGGACATGTAGAATTCAACATACAAGGGTTTTCAAATGTGATTAAAAAAATTAATTCAATGAATATTGTCTAAAATCATGTTTTTAGGCAAAATCCACAATGCAACTAGTTCGCATATGAAGGATACAATTTTTTTATAACAAATGTGAATAATATTTTTGTATAGATTTTGCATGAAAAGGGTCTAATATATTTTTTTTACGTTCAGCACTAGAAGGACAGATGTAGAATACAATTTAGAAGGGTTTTCAAATGTGATTTTTTAAAAGCTTTTTCAATGAATATTGTCTAAAATCATGTTTTAGGCAAAATCCACAAAAAAACTAGTTCGGCATATGAAGGGATAAAGTTTTTTTTATAAAAACGTGAAAATATTTTTTATAAATTTTGCATGAGAAAGGGTCTAACATTATTTTTAACATTCATCACTAGAAGGACAGACGTAGAATACAATTTAGAAGGGTTTTCAAATGTGATTTTAAAAAAAGCTTTTTTCAATGAATATTTTCTAAAATCATGTTTTAGGCAAAATCCACAAAAAAAACTAGTTCGGCATATGAAGGGATACAACGTTTTTTAAATAAAAAATGTGAAAAAATATTTTTTTATACATTTTGCATGAAAAGGGTCTAAAATATTTTTACGTTCAGCACTAGAAGGACAGGCGTAGAATACAATTTAGGGTTTTCAAATGTGATTTTTAAAAAGCTTTTTTTCAATGAATATTGTCTAAAATCATGTTTTAGGCAAAATCCAATGCAACTAGTTCGGCATATGAAGGGATACAATTTTTTTATAACAAACGTGAAAATATTTTTTTATACATTTTGCATGAAAAGGGTCTAAAATATTTTTTTACGTTCAGCACTAGAAGGACAGACGTAGAATACAATTTAGAAGGGTTTTCAAATGTGATTTAATTAAAAAAGCTTTTTTCAATGAATATTGTCTAAAATCTTGTTTTTGCAAAATCCATAATGCAACTAGTTCGGCATAGGAAGGGATACAATTTTTTTATAACAAACGTGAAAAATATTTTTATACATTTTGCATAGAAAAGGTTCTAAAATATTTTTTTAACGTTCAGCACTAGAAGGACATGTAGAATTCAACATATCAAGGGTTTCAAATGTGATAAAAAAATTAATTCAATGAATATTGTCTAAAATCATGTTTTAGGCAAAATCCACAATGCAACTAGTTCGGCATATGAAGGGATACAATTGTTTTTATAACAAATGTGAAAAATATTTTTAGTTACATTTTGCATGAAAAGGGTCTAAATATGTTTGAACGTTCAGCACTAGAAGGACATATGAAGAATATAACATACAAGGGTTTTCAAATGTGATTAAAAAAAAAAATTTCAATGAATATTGTCTAAAATCTGTTTTAGGCAAAATCCACAATGCAACTAGTTTGGCATATGAAGGGATACAATTGTTTTTATAACAAAACGTGAATAATTTTTTTATACATTTTTGCATGAAAAGGGTCTAATATATATTTTTTTACGTTCAGCACTAGAAGGACAGATGTAGAATACAATTCGAAGGGTTTTCAAATGTGATTTAAAAAAAGCTTTTTTCAATGAATATTTTCTAAAATCATGTTTTAGGCAAAATCCACAAAAAAACAAGTTCGGCATATGAAGGGATACAACGTTTTTAAATAAAAAAAATGTGAAAAATATTTTATACATTTTGCATGAAAAGGGTCTAAAATATTTTTTTTACGTTCAGCACTAGAAAGACAGGCGTAAAATACAATTTGAAAGGTTTTCAAATGTGATTTTTTAAAAGCTTTTTCAATGAACATTGTCTAAAATCATGTTTTAGGCAAAATCCACAATGCAACTAGTTCGGCATATGAAGGGATACAATTTTTTTATAACAAACTTGAAAATATTTTTATACATTTTGCATGAAAAGGGTCTAAAATATTTTTTACGTTCAGCACTAGAAGGACAGACGTGAGAATACAATTTAGAAGGGTTTTCAAATGTGATTTAATTAAAAAAAGCTTTTTTCAATGAATATTGTCTAAAATCATGTTTTAGGCAAAATCCATAATGAACAACTAGTTCGGCATAGGAAGGGATACAATTTTTTATAACAAACGTGAAAAATATTTTTATACATTTTGCATGACAAGGTTCTAAAATATTTTTTTAACGTTCAGCACTAGAAGGACATGTAGAATTCAACATACAAGGGTTTTCAAATGTGATTAAAAAAAAGAAATTCAATGAATATTGTCTAAAATCATGTTTTAGGCAAAATCCACAATGCAACTAGTTCGGCATATGAAGGGATACAATTTTTTTATAACAAACGTGAATAATATTTTTTATACATTTTGCATGAAAAGGGTCTAATATATTTTTTTACGTTCAGCACTAGAAGGACAGATGTAGAATACAATTTAGAAGGGTTTTCAAAATGTGATTTTTTAAGAAGCTTTTTTCAATGAATATTGTCTAAAATCATGTTTTAGGCAAAATCCACAAAAAAACTAGTTCGGCATATGAAGGGATGCGAAGTTTTTTTATAAAAAAACGTGAAAAATATTTTTATAAATTTTGCATGAAAAGGGTCTAACATTATTTTTAACATTCATCACTAGAAGGACAGACGTAGAATACAATTTAGAAGGGTTTTCAAATGTGATTTTAAAAAAGCTTTTTTCAATGAATATTTTCTAAAATCATGTTTTAGGCAAAATCCACAAAAAAACTAGTTCGGCAGTATGAAGGGATACAACGTTTTTTAAATAAAAAATGTGAAAAATATTTTTATACATTTTGCATGAAAAAGGGTCTAAAATAATTTTTTTACGTTCAGCACTAGAAGGACAGACTTAGAATACAATTTAGAAGGGTTTTCAAATATGATTTAATTAAAAGCTTTTTTCAATGAATATTGTCTAAAATCATGTTTTAGGCAAAATCCATAATGCAACTAGTTCGGCATAGGAAGGGATACAATTTTTTTATAATAAACGTGAAAAATATTTTTATACATTTTGCATGAAAAAGGTTCTAAAATATTTTTTTAACGTTCAGCACTAGAAGGACATGTGAATTCAACATACAAAGGTTTTTCAAATGTGATTAAAAAAAATAAATTCAATGAATATTGTCTAAAATCATGTTTTAGACAAAATCCACAATGCAACTAGTTCGGCATATGAAGGGATACAATTTTTTTATAACAAACGTGAATAATATTTTTATACATTTTGCATGAAAAGGGTCTAATATATTTTTTTCGTTCAGCACTAGAAGGACAGATGTAGAATACAATTTAGAAGGGTTTTCAAATGTGATTTTTTTAAAAGCTTTTTCAATGAATATTGTCTAAAATCATGTTTTAGGCAAAATCCACAAAAAAACTAGTTCGGCATATGAAGGGATACAAAGTTTTTTATAAAAAAACGTGAAAAATATTTTTATAAATTTTGCATGAAAAGGGTCTAACATTATTTTTAACATTCATCACTAGAAGGACAGACGTGAATACAATTTAGAAGGGTTTTCAAATGTGATTTTTAAAAAAGCTTTTTCAATGAATATTTTCTAAAATCATGTTTTAGGTAAAATCCACAAAAAAACTAGTTCGGCATATGAAGGGATACAACGTTTTTTAAATAAAAAATGTGAAAAATATTTTTATACATTTTGCATGAAAAGGGTCTAAAATATTTTTTTACGTTCAGCACTAGAAGGACAGGCGTAGAATACAATTTAGAAGGGGTTTTCAAATGTGATTTTTAAAAGCTTTTTTCAATGAATATTGTCTAAAATCATGTTTTAGGCAAAATCCACAATGCAACTAGTTCGGCATATGAAGGGATACAATTTTTTTATAACAAACGTGAAAATATTTTTTATACATTTTGCATGAAAAGGGTCTAAAATATTTTTTTACGTTCAGCACTAGAAGGACAGACGTAGAATACAATTTAGAAGGGTTTTCAAATGTGATTTAATTAAAAAGCTTTTTTCAATGAATATTGTCTAAAATCATGTTTTTTGCAAAATCCATAATGCAACTAGTTCGGCATAGGAAGGGATACAATTTTTTTTATAACAAACGTGAAAAATATTTTTATACATTTTTGCTGAAAAGGTTCTAAAATATTTTTTAACGTTCAGCACTAGAAGGACATGTAGAATTCAACATACAAGGGTTTTCAAATGTGATAAAAAAAATTAATTCAATGAATATTGTCTAAAATCATGTTTTAGGCAAAATCCACAATGCAACTAGTTCGGCATATGAAGGGATACAATTGTTTTTATAACAAGCGTGAAATATATTTTTATACATTTTGCATGAAAAGGGTCTAAAATATGTTTTAACGTTCAGCACTAGAAGGGACGTATGAAGAATATAACATACAAGGGTTTTCAAATGTGATTTAAAAAAAAATAATTCTATGAATATTTTCTAAAATCATGTTTTAGGCAAAATCCAAATGCAACTAGTTCGGCATATGAAGGGATTACATTTTTTTTATAACAAACGTGAATAATATTTTTTATACATTTTGCATGAAAAGGGTCTAATATATTTTTTTTACGTTCAGCACTAGAAGGACAGATGTAGAATACAATTTAGAAGGGTTTTCAAAAGTGATTTTTTTAAAAGCTTTTTCAATGAATATTGTCTAAAATCATGTTTTAGGCAAAATCCACCAAAAAACTAGATCGGCATATGAAGGGATACAAAGTTTTTATAACAAACGTGAAAAATATTTTTATACATTTTTGCATGAAAAGGGTCTAATATATATTTTTTTACGTTCAGCACTAGAAGGACAGATGTAGAATACAATTTAGAAGGGTTTTCAAATGTGATTTAAAAAAAAACTTTTCCAATGAATATTGTCTAAAATCATGTTTTAGGCAAAATCCATAATTCAACTAGTTCGGCATAGGAAGGGATACAATTTTTTTATAACAAACGTGAAAAAAATATTTTTTATACATTTTGCATGAAAAGGTTCTAAAATATTTTTTTAACGTTCAGCACTAGAAGGACATATGTAGAATTCAACATACAAGGGTTTTCAAATGTGATAAAAAAAAAAATTTCAATGAATATTGTCTAAAATCATGTTTTAGGCAAAATCCACAATGCAACTAGTTCGGCATATGAAGGGATACAATTGTTTTTATAACAAATGTGAAAAATATTTTTATACATTTTGCATGAAAAGGGTCTAAAATATGTTTTAACGTTCAGCACTAGAAGGACATATGAAGAATATAACATACAAGGGTTTTCAAATGTGATTAAAAAAAAAAAAATTCAATGAATATTGTCTAAAATCATGTTTTAGGCAAAATCCACAATGCAACTAGTTTGGCATATGAAGGGATACAATTGTTTTTATAACAAACGTGAATAATTTTTTTTATACATTTTGCATGAAAAGGGTCTAATATATATTTTTTTACGTTCAGCACTAGAAGGACAGATGTAGAATACAATTTAGAAGGGTTTTCAAATGTGATTTAAAAAAAAGCTTTTTTCAATGAATATTTTCTAAAATCATGTTTTAGGCAAAATCCACAAAAAAACTAGTTCGGCATATGAAGGGATACAACGTTTTTTAAATAAAAAATGTGAAAAATATTTTTTATACATTTTGCATGAAAAGGGTCTAAAATATTTTTTTTACGTTCAGCACTAGAAAGACAGGCGTAAAATACAATTTAGAAAGGTTTTCAAATGTGATTTTTTAAAAAGCTTTTTTCAATGAACATTGTCTAAAATCATGTTTTAGGCAAAATCCACAATGCAACTAGTTCGGCATATGAAGGGATACAATTTTTTTTATAACAAACTTGAAAATATTTTTTATACATTTTGCATGAAAAGGGTCTAAAATATTTTTTTTACGTTCAGCACTAGAAGGACAGACGTAGAATACAATTTAGAAGGGTTTTCAAATGTGATTTAATTAAAAGCTTTTTCAATGAATATTGTCTAAAATCATGTTTTAGGCAAAATCCATAATGCAACTAGTTCGGCATAGGAAGGGATACAATTTTTTTTATAACAAACGTGAAAAATATTTTTATACATTTTGCATGAAAAGGTTCTAAAATATTTTTTTAACGTTCAGCACTAGAAGGACATGTAGAATTCAACATACAAGGGTTTTCAAATGTGATTAAAAAAATAAATTCAATGAATATTGTCTAAAATCATGTTTTAGGCAAAATCCACAATGCAACTAGTTCGGCATATGAAGGGATACAATTTTTTTTATAACAAACGTGAATAATATTTTTATACATTTTTGCATGAAAAGGGTCTAATATATTTTTTTACGTTCAGCACTAGAAGGACAGATGTAGAATACAATTTAGAAGGGTTTTCAAATGTGATTTTTTAAAAGCTTTTTTCAATGGATATTGTCTAAAATCATGTTTTAGGCAAAATCCACAAAAAAACTAGTTCGGCATATGAAGGGATACAAAGTTTTTTATAAAAAAACGTGAAAAATATTTTTATAAATTTTGCATGAAAAGGGTCTAACATTATTTTTAACATTCATCACTAGAAGGACAGACGTAGAATACAATTTAGAAGGGTTTTCAAATGTGATTTTAAAAAAGCTTTTTTCAATGAATATTTTCTAAAATCATGTTTTAGGCAAAATCCACAAAAAAACTAGTTCGGCATATGAAGGGATACAACGTTTTTTAAATAAAAAATGTGAAAAATATTTTTATACATTTTGCATGAAAAGGGTCTAAAATATTTTTTTACGTTCAGCACTAGAAGGACAGGCGTAGAATACAATTTAGAAGGGTTTTCAAATGTGATTTTTTTAAAAAGCTTTTTTCAATGAATATTGTCTAAAATCATGTTTTAGGCAAAATCCACAATGCAACTAGTTCGGCATATGAAGGGGATACAATTTTTTTTTATAACAAACGTGAAAATATTTTTATACATTTTGCATGAAAAGGGTCTAAAATATTTTTTTACGTTCAGCACTAGAAGGACAGACGTAGAATACAATTTAGAAGGGTTTTCAAATGTGATTTAATTAAAAAGCTTTTTCAATGAATATTGTCTAAAATCATGTTTTTTGCAAAATCCATAATGCAACTAGTTCGGCATAGGAAGGGATACAATTTTTTTATAACAAACGTGAAAAATATTTTTATACATTTTGCATGAAAACGTTCTAAAATATTTTTTTAACGTTCAGCACTAGAAGGACATGTAGAATTCAACATACAAGGGTTTTCAAATGTGATAAAAAAAAAAATAATTCAATGAATATTGTCTAAAATCATGTTTTAGGCAAAATCCACAATGCAACTAGTTCGGCATATGAAGGGATACAATTGTTTTTATAACAAACGTGAAATATATTTTTATACATTTTGCATGAAAAGGGTCTAAAATATGTTTTAACGTTCAGCACTAGAAGGACGTATGAAGAATATAACATACAAGGGTTTTCAAATGTGATTTAAAAAAAAATAATTCTATGAATATTTTCTAAAATCATGTTTTAGGCAAAATCCAAAATGCAACTAGTTCGGCATATGAAGGGATTACATTTTTTTATAACAAACGTGAATAATATTTTTTATACATTTTGCATGAAAAAGGGTCTAATATATTTTTTTTTACGTTCAGCACTAGAAGGACAGATGTAGAATACAATTTAGAAGGGTTTTCAAAAGTGATTTTTTAAAAGCTTTTTTCAATGAATATTGTCTAAAATCATGTTTTAGGCAAAATCCACCAAAAACTAGTTCGGCATATGAAGGGATACAAAGTTTTTTTTATAAAAAACGTGAAAAATATTTTTTATAAATTTTGCATGAAAAGGGTCTAACATATTTTTTAACATTATCCCTTCATATGCCGAACTAGTTGCATTGTGGATTTTGCCTAAAACATGATTTTAGACAATATTCATTGAATTATTTTTTTATCACATTTGAAAAACCCTTGTATGTCGAATTCTACATATGTCCTTCAGTGCTGAATTAAAAAAATATTTTAGAACCTTTTCATGCAAATGTATGTAAAATATTTTTTCACGTTTGTTATAAAAAATTGTATCCCTTCTATGCCGAACTAGTTGCATTATGGATTTTGCCTAAAACATGATTTTAGACAATATTCATTGAAAAAGCTTTTTTTAATCACATTTGAAAACCCTCTAAATTGTATTCTACGTCTGTCCTTCTAGTGCTGAAGCGAAAAAAAATATTTTAGACTCTTTTCATGCAAAATGCATAAAAAATATTTTCACGTTGTTATAAAATTGTATCCTTCATATGCGAACCAGTGCAGTGGATTTTGCCTAAAATATGATTTTAGAAAATATTCATTGAAAAAAAGCTTTTAAAAATCACATTTGAAAACCCTTCTAAATTGTATTCTACGCCTGTCCTTCTAGTGCTGAACGTAAAAAAATATTTTAGACCCTTTTCATGCAAAGTGTATAAAAATATTTTTCACATTTTTTATTTAAAAAACGTTGTATCCCCTTCATATGATGAACTAGTTTTGTGGATTTTGCCTAAAACATGATTTTAGAAAATATTCATTGAAAAAAAGCTTTTTTAAATCACATTTGAAAACCCTTCTAAATTGTATTCTCACGTCTGTCCTTCTAGTGATGAATTAGAAGGACATATGTAGATTTCAACATACAAGGGTTTTCAAATGTGATTTAAAAAAAATATCAATGAATATTGTCTAAAATCATGTTTTAGGCAAAATCCACAATGCAACTAGTTCGGCATTTGAAGGGATACAATTTTTTTTATATCAAACGTGAAAAATATTTTTTATACATCCTGCATGAAAAGGGTCTAAAATATTTTTTGTACGTTCAGCACTAGAAGGACTGACGTAGAATACAATTTAGAAGGGTTTTCAAATGTGATTTTTTAAAAAGCTTTTTTCAATGATTATTGTCTAAAATCATGTTTTAGGCAAAATCCACAATGCAACTAGTTCAGCATAGGAAGGGATACAATTTTGTTTATAACAAACGTGAAAAATATTTTTATACATTTTGCATGAAAAGGTTCTAAAATATTTTTTTTACGTTCAGCACTAGAAGGACATATGTAGAATTCAACATACAAGGGTTTTCAAATGTGATTTAAAAAAAAAAATATTCAATGAATATTGTCTAAAATCATGTTTTAGGCAAAATCCACAATGCAACTAGTTCGGCATATGAAGGGATACAATTGTTTTTTTAACAAACGTGAAAAATATTTTTATACATTTTGCATGAAAAATGTCTAAAATATGTTTTAACGTTCAGCACTAGAAGGATGTATGAAGAATATAACATACAAGGGTTTTCAAATGTGATTTAAAAAAATAATAATTCTATGAATATATTCTAAAATCATGTTTTAGGCAAAATCCACAATGCAACTAGTTCGGCATATGAAGGGATACCATTTTTTTTATAACAAACGTGAATAATATTTTTTATACATTTTGCATGAAAAGGGTCTAATATATATCTTTTTACGTTCAGCACTAGAAGGACAGACGTAGAATACAATTTAGAAGGGTTTTCAAATGTGATAAAAAAAAAAGCTTTTTTCAATGAATATTGTCTAAAATCATGTTTTAGGCAAAATCCATAAAAAAACTAGTTCGGCATATGAAGGGATACAAAGTTTTTTTTATAAAAAACGTGAAAAAAATATTTTATTTTAATTTTGCATGAAAAGGGTCTAAAATATGTTTTAACGTTCAGCACTAGAAGGACATAAGTAGAATATAACATACAAGGGTTTTCAAATGTGTTTTAAAAAATAAATAATTATATGAATATTTTCTAAAATCATGTTTTAGGCAAAATCCACAATGCAACTAGTTCGGCATATGAAGGGATACAATTTTTTTTATAACAAACGTGAAAAATATTTTTTATACATTTTATATGAAAAGGGTCTAAAATAATTTTTTTACGTTCAGCACTAGAAGGCAGGACGTAGAACACAATTTTGAAGGGTTTTCAAATGTGATTTTTTAAAAAGCTTTTTTCAATGAATATTGTCTAAAATCATGTTTTAGGCAAAATCCACAAAAAAACTAGTTCGGTATATGAAGGGATACAAAGTTTTTTTTATAAAAAACGTGAAAAAAAATTTATTTTAATTTTGCATGAAAAGGGTCTAAAATATGTTTTAACGTCCATCATAAGAAGGACATACAGTGGGGAAAGAAAGTATTTAGTCAGCTACCAATTGTGCAAGTTCTCCCACTTAAAAAGATGAGAGAGGCCTGTAATTTTCATCATAGGTACACGTCAACTATGACAGACAAATTGAGATTTTTTTTCTCCAGAAAATCACATTGTAGGATTTTTTATGAATTTATTTGCAAATTATGGTGGAAAATAAGTATTTGGTCACCTACAAACAAGCAAGATTTCTGGCTCTCACAGACCTGTAACTTCTTCTTTAAGAGGCTCCTCTGTCCTCCACTCGTTACCTGTATTAATGGCACCTGTTTGAACTTGTTATCAGCATAAAAGACACCTGTCCACAACCTCAAACAGTCACACTCCAAACTCCACTATGGCCAAGACCAAAGAGCTGTCAAAGGACACCAGAAACAAAATTGTAGACCTGCACCAGGCTGGGAAGACTGAATCTGCAATAGGTAAGCAGCTTGGTTTGAAGAAATCAACTGTGGGAGCAATTATTAGGAAATGGAAGACATACAAGACCACTGATAATCTCCCTCGATCTGGGGCTCCACGCAAGACCTCACCCCGTGGGTCAAAATGATCACAAGAACGGTGAGCAAAAATCCCAGAACCACACGGGGGGACCTAGTGAATGACCTGCAGAGAGCTGGGACCAAAGTAACAAAGCCTACCATCAGTAACACACTATGCCGCCAGGGAATCAAATCCTGCAGTGCCAGACGTGTCCCCCTTCTTAAGCCAGTACATGTCCAGGCCCGTCTGAAGTTTGCTAGAGTGCATTTGGATGATCCAGAAGAGGATTGGGAGAATGTCATATGGTCAGATGAAACCAAAATATAACTTTTTGGTAAAAACTCAACTTGTCTTATTTGGAGGACAAAGAATGCTGAGTTGCATCCAAAGAACACCATACCTACTGTGAAGCATGGGGGTGGAAACATCATGCTTTGGGGCTGTTTTTCTGCAAAGGGACCAGGACGACTGATCCGTGTAAAGGAAAGAATGAATGGGGCCATGTATCGTGAGATTTTGAGTGAAAACCTCCTTCCATCAGCAAGGGCATTGAAGATGAAACATGGCTGGGTCTTTCAGCATGACAATGATCCCAAACACACCGCCCGGGCAACGAAGGAGTGGCTTCAAAGAAGCATTTCAAGGTCCTGGAGTGGCCTAGCCAGTCTCCAGATCTCAACCCCATAGAAAATCTTTGGAGGGAGTTGAAAGTCCATGTTGCCCAGCGACAGCCCCAAAACATCACTGCTCTAGAGGAGATCTGCATGGAGGAATGGGCCAAAATACCAGCAACAGTGTGTGAAAACCTTGTGAAGATTTACAGAAAATGTTTGATCTGTGTCATTGCCAACAAAGGGTATATAACAAAGTATTGAGAAACTTTTGTTATTGACCAAATACTTATTTTTCACCATAATTTGCAAATAAATTCATTAAAAATCCTACAATGTGATTTTCTGGATTTTTCTTTCTCATTTTGTCTGTCATAGATGACATGTACCTATGATGAAAATTACACGCCTCTCTCATCTTTTTTAAGTGGGAGAACTTGCACAATTGGCGGCTGACTAAATACTTTTTTTTCCCCACTGTATGTAGAATTCAACATACAAAGGTTTTCAAATGTGATTAAAAAATATATATATTTAAAGAATATTTTCTAAAATCATATTTTAGGCAAAATCCACAATTTAACTAGTTCGGCATATGAAGGGATATAATTTTTTTTATAACAAACTTGAAAAATATTTTTTATACATTTTGCATGAAAAGGGTCTAAAATATTTTTTTTTACGTTCAGCACTAGAAGGACAGACGTAGAATACAATTTAGAAGTGTTTTCAAATGTGATTTTTTTAAAAGCTTTTTTCAATGAATATTGTCTAAAATCATGTTTTAGGCAAAATCCACAAAAAAACTAGTTCGGCATATGAAGGGGTACAAAGTTTTTTTATAAAAAACGTGAAGAATATATTTTTTGAATTTAGCATGAAAAGGGTCTAAAATATTTTTTTACGTTCAGCACTAGAAGGACATATGTAGAATTCAACATACAAGGGTTTTCAAATGTGATTTAAAAAAATAATAATTCTATGAATATTTTCTAAAATCATGTTTTAGGCAAAATCCACAATGCAACTAGTTCGGCATATGAAGAGATACAATTTTTTTTATAACAAACGTGAAAAATATTTTTTATTAATTTTGCATGAAAAGGGTCTAAAATATATATTTTACGTTCAGCATTAGAAGGACATATGTAGAATTCAACATACAAGGGTTTTCAAATGTGATTTAAAAAAAAAAAATTCTATGAATATTTTCTAAAATCATGTTTTAGGCAAAATCCACAATGCAACTAGTTCTAAATATGAAGGGATACAATTATTTTTATAACAAACGTGAAAATACTTTTATACATTTTGCATGAAAAGGGTCTAAAATATTTTTCTCACGTTCAGCACTAGAAGGACAGACGTAGAATACAATTTTGAAGGGTTTTCAAATGTGATTTTTTTAAAAAGCTTTTTCAATGAATATTGTCTAAAATCATGTTTTAGGCAAAATCCACAAAAAAACTAGTTCGGCATATGAAGGGATACAATTTTTATTATAACAAACGTGAAAAATATTTTTTATACATTTTGAATGAAAAGGGTCTAAAATATTTTTTTTACGTTCAGCATTAGAAGGACATATGTAGATTTCAACATACAAGGGTTTTCAAATGTGATTAAAAAAAAATAAAAAATCATTGAATATTTTCTAAAATCATGTTTTAGGCAAAATCCACAATGCAACTAGTTCAGCATATGAAGGGATACATTTTTTTTTATAACAAACGTGAAAAATATTTTCTATACATTTTGCATGAAAAGGGTCTAAAATATTTTTTTTACGTTCAGCACTAGAAGGACAGGCGTAGAATACAATTTAGAAGGGTTTTCAAATGTGATTTTTTTAAAAGCTTTTTTCAATGAATATTGTCTAAAATCATGTTTTAGGCAAAATCCACAATGCAACTAGTTCGGCATATGAAGGGATAATTATTTTTTTATAACAAACGTGAAAAATATTTTTATACATTCTGCATGAAAAGGGTCTAAAATATTTTTTTTACGTTCAGCACTAGAAGGACAGACGTAGAATACAATTTAGAAGGGTTTTCAAATGTGATTTAAAAAAAAACTTTTTTCAATGAATATTGTCTAAAATCATGTTTTAGGCAAAATCCATAATGCAACTAGTTCAGCATATGAAGGGATACATTTTTTTTTATAACAAACGTGAAAAATATTTTTTATACATTTTGCATGAAAAGGGTCTTAAATATTTTTTTTACGTTCAGCACTAGAAGGACAGGCGTAGAATACAATTTAGAAGGGTTTTCAAATGTGATTTTTTTAAAAGCTTTTTTCAATGAATATTGTCTAAAATCATGTTTTAGGCAAAATCCACAATGCAACTAGTTCGGCATAGGAAGGGATACAATTTTTTTTATAACAAACGTGAAAAATATTTTTATACATTTTGCATGAAAAGGTTCTAAAATATTTTTTTAACGTTCAGCACTAGAAGGACATATGTAGAATTCAACTACAAGGGTTTTCAAATGTGATTAAAAAATAAATTCAATGAATATTGTCTAAAATCATGTTTTAGGCAAAATCCACAATGCAACTAGTTCGGCATATGAAGGGATACAATTGTTTTTATAACAAATGTGAAAAATATTTTTATACATTTTGCATGAAAAGGGTCTAAAATATGTTTTAACGCTCAGCACTAGAAGGACATATGAAGAATATAACATACAAGGGATTTCAAATGTGATTAAAAAAAAAAATTCAATGAATATTGTCTAAAATCATGTTTTAGGCTAAATCCACAATGCAACTAGTTCGGCATATGAAGGGATACATTTTTTTTTTATAACAAACGTGAATAATATTTTTTATACATTTTGCATGAAAAGGGTCTAATATTTTTTTTACGTTCAGCACTAGAAGGACAGGCGTAGAATACAATTTAGAAGGGTTTTCAAATGTGATTTAAAAATCTTTTTTCAATGAATATTTTTAAAATCATGTTTTAGTTAAAATCCACAAAAACTAGTTCGGCATATGAATGGATACAACGTTTTTTAAATAAAAAAACGTGAAAAAATATTTTTATACATTTTGCATGAAAAGGGTCTAAAATATTTTTTTACGTTCAGCACTAGAAGGACAGGCGTGAGAATACAATTTAGAAGGGTTTTCAAATGTGATTTTTTTAAAAAGCTTTTTTTCAATGAATATTGTCTAAAATCATGTTTTAGGCAAAATCCACAATGCAACTAGTTCTAAATATGAAGGGATACAATTATTTTTATAACAAACGTGAAAAATATTTTTATACATTTTGCATGAAAAGGGTCTAAAATATTTTTTTTACGTTCAGCACTAGAAGGACAGACGTAGAATACAATTTTGAAGGGTTTTCAAATGTGATTTTTTAAAAAGCTTTTTTCAATGAATATTGTCTAAAATCATGTTTTAGGCAAAATCCACAATGCAACTAGTTCGGCATATGAAGGGATAATTTTTTTTTATAACAAACGTGAAAAATATTTTTATACATTCTGCATGAAAAGGGTCTAAAATATTTTTTCTACGTTCAGCACTAGAAGGACAGACGTAGAATACAATTTTGAAGGGTTTTCAAATGTGATTTTTTAAAAAGCTTTTTTCAATGAATATTGTCTAAAATCATGTTTTAGGCAAAATCCACAAAAAAACTAGTTCGGCATATGAAGGGATACAATTTTTTTTATAACAAACGTGAAAAATATTTTTATACATTTTGCATGAAAAGGGTCTAAAATATTTTTTTTACGTTCAGCATTAGAAGGACATATGTAGATTTCAACATACAAGGGTTTTCAAATGTGGTTAAAAAAATTAAAAATCATTGAATATTTTCTAAAATCATGTTTTAGGCAAAATCCACAATGCAACTAGTTCAGCATATGAAGGGATACATTTTTTTTTATAACAAACGTGAAAATATTTTTATACATTTTGCATGAAAAGGGTCTAAAATATTTTTTTACGCTCAGCACTAGAAGGACAGGCGTAGAATACAATTTAGAAGGGTTTTCAAATGTGATTTTTTTTAAAGCTTTTTTCAATGAATATTGTCTAAAATCATGTTTTAGGCAAAATCCACAATGCAACTAGTTCGGCATATGATGGGATATTTTTTTTTTTATAACAAACGTGAAAAATATTTTTATACATTCTGCATGAAAAGGGTCTAAAATATTTTTTTTACGTTCAGCACTAGAAGGACAGACGTAGAATACAATTTAGAAGGGTTTTCAAATGTGATTTTAAAAAAAACTTTTTTCAATGAATATTGTCTAAAATCATGTTTTAGGCAAAATCCATAATGCAACTAGTTCGGCATAGGAAGGGATACAATTTTTTTATAATCGAACGTGAAAAATATTTTTATACATTTTGCATGAAAATGTTCTAAAAATATTTTTTAACGTTCAGCACTAGAAGGACATATGTAGAATTCAACATACAAGGGTTTTCAAATGTGATAAAAAAGAAATTCAATGAATATTGTCTAAAATCATGTTTTAGGCAAAATCCACAATGCAACTAGTTCGGCATATGAAGGGATACAATTGTTTTTATAACAAATGTGAAAAAATATTTTATACATTTTGCATGAAAAGGGTCTAAAATATGTTTTTAACGTTCAGCACTAGAAGGACATATGAAGAATATAACATACAAGGGATTTCAAATGTGATTAAAAAAAAAATAATTCAATGAATATTGTCTAAAATCATGTTTTAGGCAAAATCCACAATGCAACTAGTTCAGCATATGAAGGGATACATTTTTTTTTATAACAAACGTTAAAAAATATTTTCATACATTTTGCATGAAAAGGGTCTAAAATATTTTTTTTACGTTCAGCACTAGAAGGACAGGCGTAGAATACAATTTAGAAGGGTTTTCAAATGTGATTTTTTTAAAAGCTTTTTCAATGAATATTGTCTAAAATCATGTTTTAGGCAAAATCCACAATGCAACTAGTTCGGCATATGAAGGGATAATTTTTTTTTATAAATAAACGTGAAAAAATATTTTTATACATTCTGCATGAAAAGGGTCTAAAATATTTTTTTTACGTTCAGCACTAGAAGGACAGACGTAGAATACAATTTAGAAGGGTTTTCAAATGTGATTTTAAAAAAACTTTTTTCAATGAATATTGTCTGAAATCATGTTTTAGGCAAAATCCATAATGCAACTAGTTCAGCATATGAAGGGATACATTTTTTTTTATAACAAACGTGAAAAATATTTTTTATACATTTTGCATGAAAAGGGTCTTAAATATTTTTTTTACGTTCAGCACTAGAAGGACAGGCGTAGAATACAATTTAGAAGGGTTTTCAAATGTGATTTTTTTAAAAGCTTTTTTCAATGAATATTGTCTAAAATCATGTTTTAGGCAAAATCCACAATGCAACTAGTTCGGCATATGAAGGGATAATTTTTTTTTTATAACAAACGTGAAAAATATTTTTATACATTCTGCATGAAAAGGGTCTAAAAAAATTTTTTTACGTTCAGCACTAGAAGGACAGACGTAGAATACAATTTAGAAGGGTTTTCAAATGTGATTTAAAAAAAAACTTTTTTCAATGAATATTGTCTAAAATCATGTTTTAGGCAAAATCCATAATGCAACTAGTTCGGCATAGGAAGGGATACAATTTTTTTATAACAAACGTGAAAAATATTTTTATACATTTTGCATGAAAAGGTTCTAAAATATTTTTTAACGTTCAGCACTAGAAGGACATATGTAGAATTCAACATACAAGGGTTTTCAAATGTGATTAAAAAAAGAAATTCAATGAATATTTTCTAAAATCATGTTTTAGGCAAAATCCACAATGCAACTAGTTCGGCATATGAAGGGATACAATAGTTTTTATAACAAACGTGAATAATATTTTTTATACATTTTGCATGAAAAGGGTCTAATATTTTTTTTTTACGTTCAGCACTAGAAGGACAGGCGTAGAATACAATTTAGAAGGGTTTTCAAATGTGATTTAAAAAAAATCTTTTTTCAATGAATATTTTCTAAAATCATGTTTTAGTTAAAATCCACAAAAAAACTAGTTCGGCATATGAATGGATACAACGTTTTTAAATAAAAAACGTGAAAAATATTTTTATACATTTTGCATGAAAAGGGTCTAAAATATTTTTTTACGCTCAGCACTAGAAGGACAGGCGTAGAATACAATTTAGAAGGGTTTTCAAATGTGATTTTTTTAAAAGCTTTTTTCAATGAATATTGTCTAAAATCATGTTTTAGGCAAAATCCACAATGCAACAAGTTCTAAATATGAAGGGATACAATTATTTTTATAACAAACGTGAAAAATATTTTTTATACATTTTGCATGAAAAGGGTCTAAAATATTTTTTTTACGTTCAGCACTAGAAGGACAGACGTAGAATACAATTTTGAAGGGTTTTCAAATGTGATTTTTTAAAAGCTTTTTTCAATGAATATTGTCTAAAATCATGTTTTAGGCAAAATCCACAATGCAACTAGTTCGGCATATGAAGGGATAATTTTTTTTTATAACAAACGTGAAAAAATATTTTTTATACATTCTGCATGAAAAGGGTCTAAAATATTTTTTCTAACGTTCAGCACTAGAAGGACAGACGTAGAATACAATTTTGAAGGGTTTTCAAATGTGATTTTTTAAAAGCTTTTTTCAATGAATATTGTCTAAAATCATGTTTTAGGCAAAATCCACAAAAAAACTAGTTCGGCATATGAAGGGATACAATTTTTTTATAACAAACGTGAAAAATATTTTTTATACATTTTGCATGAAAAGGGTCTAAAATATTTTTTTTACGTTCAGCATTAGAAGGACATATGTAGATTTCAACATACAAGGGTTTTCAAATGTGGTTAAAAAAAAATTAAAAATCATTGAATATTTTCTAAAATCATGTTTTAGGCAAAATCCACAATGCAACTAGTTCAGCATATGAAGGGATACATTTTTTTTTATAACAAACGTGAAAAATATTTTTTATACATTTTGCATGAAAAGCGTCTAAAATATTTTTTTTACGTTCAGCACTAGAAGGACAGGCGTAGAATACAATTTAGAAGGGTTTTCAAATGTGATTTTTTTTAAAGCTTTTTTCAATGAATATTGTCTAAAATCATGTTTTAGGCAAAATCCACAATGCAACTAGTTCGGCATATGAAGGGATAATTTTTTTTTTATAACAAACGTGAAAAATATTTTTATACATTCTGCATGAAAAGGGTCTAAAATATTTTTTTTACGTTCAGCACTAGAAGGACAGACGTAGAATACAATTTAGAAGGGTTTTCAAATGTGATTTAAAAAAAAACTTTTTTCAATGAATATTGTCTAAAATCATGTTTTAGGCAAAATCCATAATGCAACTAGTTCGGCATAGGAAGGGATACAATTATTTTTATAACAAACGTGAAAAATATTTTTATACATTTTGCATGAAAATGTTCTAAAATATTTTTTAACGTTCAGCACTAGAAGGACATATGTAGAATTCAACATACAAGGGTTTTCAAATGTGATAAAAAAGAAATTCAATGAATATTGTCTAAAATCATGTTTTAGGCAAAATCCACAATGCAACTAGTTCGGCATATGAAGGGATACAATTGTTTTTATAACAAATGTGAAAAATATTTTTATACATTTTGCATGAAAAGGGTCTAAAATATGTTTTAACGTTCAGCACTAGAAGGACATATGAAGAATATAACATACAAGGGATTTCAAATGTGATTAAAAAAAAAATAATTCAATGAATATTTTCTAAAATCATGTTTTAGGCAAAATCCACAATGCAACTAGTTCAGCATATGAAGGGATACATTTTTTTATAACAAACGTGAATAATATTTTTATACATTTTGCATGAAAAGGGTCTAATATTTTTTTTACGTTCAGCACTAGAAGGACAGGCGTAGAATACAATTTAGAAGGGTTTTCAAATGTGATTTTAAAAAATCTTTTTTCAATGAATATTTTCTAAAATCATGTTTTAGGCAAAATCCACAAAAAAACTAGTTCGGCATATGAAGGGATACAACGATTTTTAAATAAAAAACGTGAAAAATATTTTTTATACATTTTGCATGAAAAGGGTCTAAAATATTTTTTTTACGTTCAGCACTAGAAGGACAGGCGTAGAATACAATTTAGAAGGGTTTTCAAATGTGATTTTTTTTAAAGCTTTTTTCAATGAATATTGTCTAAAATCATGTTTTAGGCAAAATCCACAATGCAACTAGTTCGGCATATGAAGGGATAATTTTTTTTTATAACAAACGTGAAAAATATTTTTATACATTCTGCATGAAAAGGGTCTAAAATATTTTTTTTACGTTCAGCACTAGAAGGACAGACGTAGAATACAATTTAGAAGGGTTTTCAAATGTGATTTAAAAAAAAACTTTTTTCAATGAATATTGTCTAAAATCATGTTTTAGGCAAAATCCATAATGCAACTAGTTCGGCATAGGAAGGGATACAATTTTTTTTATAACAAACGTGAAAAATATTTTTATACATTTTGCATGAAAATGTTCTAAAATATTTGTTTAACGTTCAGCACTAGAAGGACATATGTAGAATTCAACATACAAGGGTTTTCAAATGTGATTAAAAAAAAAAAATTCAATGAATATTGTCTAAAATCATGTTTTAGGCAAAATCCACAATGCAACTAGTTCGGCATATGAAGGGATACAATTGTTTTTATAACAAATGTGAAAAATATTTTTATACATTTTGCATGAAAAGGGTCTAAAATATGTTTTAACGTTCAGCACTAGAAGGACATATGAAGAATATAACATACAAGGGATTTCAAATGTGATTAAAAAAAAAAATTCAATGAATATTGTCTAAAATCATGTTTTAGGCAAAATCCACAATGCAACTAGTTCGGCATATGAAGGGATACATTTTTTTTTATAACAAACGTGAGTAATATTTTTTATACATTTTGCATGAAAAGGGTCTAATATTTTTTTTTTTCGTTCAGCACTAGAAGGACAGGCGTAGAATACAATTTAGAAGGGTTTTCAAATGTGATTTTAAAAAAATCTTTTTTCAATGAATATTTTCTAAAATCATGTTTTAGGCAAAATCCACAAAAAAACTAGTTCGGCATATGAAGGGATACAACGTTTTTTAAATAAAAAACGTGAAAAATATTTTTTATACATTTTGCATGAAAAGGGTCTAAAATATTTTTTTTACGTTCAGCACTAGAAGGACAGGCGTAGAATACAATTTAGAAGGGTTTTCAAATGTGATTTGTTTAAAAGCTTTTTTCAATGAATATTGTCTAAAATCATGTTTTAGGCAAAATCCACAAAAAAACTAGTTCGGCATATGAAGGGATACAAAGTTTTTTTTATAAAAAACGTGAAGAATATATTTTTTAAATTTTGCATGAAAAGGGTCTAAAATATTTTTTTACGTTCAGCACTAGAAGGACATATGTAGAATTCAACATACAAGGGTTTTCAAATGTGATTTAAAATAATAATAATTCTATGAATATTTTCTAAAATCATGTTTTAGGCAAAATCCACAATGCAACTAGTTCGGCATATGAAGAGATACAATTTTTTTTATAACAAACGTGAAAAATATTTTTTATTAATTTTGCATGAAAAGGGTCTAAAATATATTTTTTACGTTCAGCATTAGAAGGACATATGTAGAATTCAACATACAAGGGTTTTCAAATGTGATTTAAAAAAAAAAAATTCTATGAATATTTTCTAAAATCATGTTTTACGCAAAATCCACAATGCAACTAGTTCGGCATATGAAGGGATACCTTTTTTTTTATAACAGAGGTGAAAAATATTTGTTCTACATTTTGCATGAAAAGGGTCTAAAATATTTTTTTTACGTTCAGCACTAGTAGGACAGACGTAGAATACAATTTAGAAGGGTTTTCAAATGTGATTTTAAAAAAAAGCTTTCTTCAATGAATATTGTCTAAAATCATGTTTTAGGCAAAATCCACAATGCAACTAGTTCGGCATATGAAGGGATACAATTTTTTTTATAACAAAGGTGAAAAACATTTGTATACATTTTGCTGAAAAGGGTCTAAAATATTTTTTTAACGTTCAGCACTAGAAGGACATATGTAGAATTCAACATACAAGTGTTTTCAAATGTGATTAAAAAAAAATAATTCAATGAATATTTTATAAAATCATGTTTTAGGCAAAATCCACAATGCAACTAGTTCAGCATATGAAGGGATACATTTTTTTTTATAACAAACTTGAAAAATATTTTTTATACATTTTGCATGAAAAGGGTCTAAAATATTTTTTTTACGTTCAGCACTAGAAGGACAGACGTAGAATACAATTTTGAAGGGTTTTCAAATGTGATTTTTTAAAAAGCTTTTTTCAATGAATATTGTCTAAAATCATGTTTTAGGCAAAATCCACAATGCAACTAGTTCGGCATATGAAGGGATACAATTTTTTTTATAACAAACGTGAATAATATTTTTTATACATTTTGCATGAAAAGGGTCTAATATATTTTTTTTACGTTCAGCACTAGAAGGACAGATGTAGAATACAATTTAGAAGGGTTTTCAAATGTGATTTTTTTAAAAGCTTTTTTCAATGAATATTGTCTAAAATCATGTTTTAGGCAAAATCCACAAAAAAACTATTTCGGCATATGAAGGGATACAAAGTTTTTTTATAAAAAACGTGAAAAATATTTTTTATAAATTTTGCATGAAAAGGGTCTAACATATTTTTTAACATTCATCACTAGAAGGACAGGCGTAGAATGCAATTTAGAAGGGTTTTCAAATGTGATTTAAAAAAAAGCTTTTTTCAATGAATATTGTCTAAAATCATGTTTTAGGCAAAATCCATAATGCAACTAGTTCGGCATAGGAAGGGATACAATTTTTTTTATAACAAACGTGAAAAATATTTTTATACATTTTGCATGAAAAGGTTCTAAAATATTTTTTTAACATTCAGCACTAGAAGGACGTATGAAGAATATAACATACAAGGGTTTTCAAATGTGATTAAAAAAAAATAAAACATCAATGAATATTTTCTAAAATCATGTTTTAGGCAAAATCCACAATGCAACTAGTTCAGCATATGAAGGGATACAATTGTTTTTTTAACAAACGTGAAAAATATTTTTATACATTTTGCATGAAAAGGGTCTAAAATATGTTTTAACGTTCAGCACTAGAAGGACATATGAAGAATATAACATACAAGGGTTTTCAAATGTGATTTTAAAAAAAATAATTCTATGAATATTTTCTAAAATCATGTTTTAGGCAAAATCCACAATGCAACTAGTTCGGCATATGAAGGGATACAATTTTTTTATAACAAACGTGAATAATATTTTTTATACATTTTGCATGAAAAGGGTCTAATATATTTTTTTTACGTTCAGCACTAGAAGGACAGATGTAGAATACAATTTAGAAGGGTTTTCAAATGTGATTTTTTAAAAAGCTTTTTTCAATGAATATTGTCTAAAATCATGTTTTAGGCAAAATCCACAAAAAAAACTAGTTCGGCATATGAAGTGATACAACGTTTTTTAAATAAAAAATGTGAAAAATATTTTTATACATTTTGCATGAAAAGGGTCTAAAATATTTTTTTTACGTTCAGCACTAGAAGGAAAGGCGTAGAATACAATTTAGAAGGGTTTTCAAATGTGATTTAAAAAAAAGCTTTTTTCAATGAATATTGTCTAAAATCATGTTTTAGGCAAAATCCACAAAAAAAATAGTTCGGTATATGAAGGGATACAAAGTTTTTTAAATAAAAAAACGTGAAAATATTTTCTTTTAATTTTGCATGAAAAGGGTCTAAAATATGTTTTAACGTTCATCATAAGAAGGACATATGTAGAATTCAACATACAAGGGTTTTCAAATGTGATTAAAAAATATATATATTTAAAGAATATTTTCTAAAATCATATTTTAGGCAAAATCCACAATTTAACTAGTTCGGCATATGAAGGGATATAATTTTTTTATAACAAACTTAAAAAAATATTTTTATACATTTTGAATGAAAAGGGTCTAAAATATTTTTTTTTACGTTCAGCACTAGAAGGACAGACGTAGAATACAATTTAGAAGTGTTTTCAAATGTGATTTTTTAAAAGCTTTTTTTCAATAAATATTTTCTAAAATCATGTTTTAGGCAAAATCCACAAAAAAACTAGTTCGGCATATGAAGGGATACAACGTTTTTAAATAAAAATGTGAAAAATATTTTTATACATTTTGCATGAAAAGGGTCTAAAATATTTTTTTACGTTCAGCACTAGAAGGACAGGCGTAGAATGCAATTTAGAAGGGTTTTCAAATGTAATTTTTTTAAAAGCTTTTTTCAATGAATATTGTCTAAAATCATGTTTTAGGCAAAATCCACAATGCAACTAGTTCGGCATATGAAGGGATACAATTTTTTTTATGACAAACGTGAAAATATTTTTTATACATTTTGCATGAAAAGGGTCTAAAATATTTTTTTTACGTTCAGCACTAGAAGGACAGACGTAGAATACAATTTAGAAGGGTTTTCAAATGTGATTTAAAAAAAAGCTTTTTTCAATAAATATTTTCTAAAATCATGTTTTAGGCAAAATCCACAAAAAAAACTAGTTCGGCATATGAAGGGATACAACGTTTTTTAAATAAAAAATGTGAAAAATATTTTTTATACATTTTGCATGAAAAGGGTCTAAAATATTTTTTTTACGTTCAGCACTAGAAGGACAGGCGTAGAATGCAATTTAGAAGGGTTTTCAAATGTAATTTTTTTAAAAGCTTTTTTCAATGAATATTGTCTAAAATCATGTTTTAGGCAAAATCCACAATGCAACTAGTTCGGCATATGAAGGGATACAATTTTTTTT
Source organism: Coregonus clupeaformis (assembly GCF_020615455.1). NCBI lineage: Eukaryota > Metazoa > Chordata > Actinopteri > Salmoniformes > Salmonidae > Coregonus > Coregonus clupeaformis. Next base: position 85,337 of record NW_025534286.1, read on the forward strand.
ATGACAAACGTGAAAATATTTTTTATACATTTTGCATGAAAAGGGTCTAAAATATTTTTTTTACGTTCAGCACTAGAAGGACAGACGTAGAATACAATTTAGAAGGGTTTTCAAATGTGATTTTTTTAAAGCTTTTTCAATGAATATTGTCTAAAATCATGTTTTAGGCAAAATCCACAAAAAACTAGTTTGGCATATGAAGGGATACAACGTTTTTTAAATAAAAAATGTGAAAAATATTTTTATACATTTTGCATGAAAAGGGTCTAAAATAATTTTTTTACCTTCAGCACTAGAAGGACAGACGTAGAATACAATTTAGAAGGGTTTTCAAATGTGATTTAAAAAAGCTTTTTTCAATGAATATTGTCTAAAATCATGTTTTAGGCAAAATCCATAATGCAACTAGTTCGGCATAGGAAGGGATACAATTTTTTTATAACAAACGTGAAAAATATTTTTTATAGATTTTGCATGAAAAGGTTCTAAAATATTTGTTTTACATTCAGCACTAGAAGGACATATGTAGAATTCAACATACAGGGGTTTTCAAATGTGATTAAAAAAAAAATTTCAATGAATATTGTCTAAAATCATGTTTTAGGCAAAATCCACAATGCAACTAGTTCGGCATATGAAGGGATACAATTGTTTTTATAACAAACGTGAAAAATATTTTTATACATTTTGCATGAAAAGGGTCTAAAATATGTTTTAACGTTCAGCACTAGAAGGACGTATGAAGAATATAACATACAAGGGTTTTCAAATGTGATTTAAAAAAAATAATTCTATGAATATTTTCTAAAATCATGTTTTAGGCAAAATCCACAATGCAACTAGTTCGGCATATGAAGGGATACAATTTTTTTTATAACAAACGTGAATAATATTTTTATACATTTTGCATGAAAAGGGTCTAATATATTTTTTTTACGTTCAGCACTAGAAGGACAGATGTAGAATACAATTTAGAAGGGTTTTCAAATGTGATTTTTTAAAAGCTTTTTTCAATGAATATTGTCTAAAATCATGTTTTAGGCAAAATCCACAAAAAAACTAGTTCGGCATATGAAGGATACAAAGTTTTTATAAAAAAACGTGAAAAATATTTTTATACATTTTGCATGAAAAGGGTCTAACATATTTTTAACATTCATCACTAGAAGGACAGACGTAGAATACAATTTAGAAGGGTTTTCAAATGTGATTTAAAAAAAGCTTTTTTCAATGAATATTTTCTAAAATCATGTTTTAGGCAAAATCCACAAAAAAACTAGTTCGGCATATGAAGGGATACAACGTTTTTTAAATAAAAAATGTGAAAAATATTTTTATACATTTTGCATGAAAAGGGTCTAAAATATTTTTTTTACGTTCAGCACTAGAAGGAAAGGCGTAGAATACAATTTAGAAGGGTTTTCAAATGTGATTTAAAAAAAGCTTTTTTCAATGAATATTGTCTAAAATCATGTTTTAGGCAAAATCCACAAAAAAACTAGTTCGGTATATGAAGGGATACAAAGTTTTTTAAATAAAAAACGTGAAAATATTTTTTTTTAATTTTGCATGAAAAGGGTCTAAAATATGTTTTAACGTTCATCATAAGAAGGACATATGTAGAATTCAACATACAAGGGTTTTCAAATGTGATTAAAAAATATATATATTTAAAGAATATTTTCTAAAATCATATTTTAGGCAAAATCCACAATTTAACTAGTTCGGCATATGAAGGGATATAATTTTTTTTATAACAAACTTGAAAAATATTTTTATACATTTTGCATGAAAAGGGTCTAAAATATTTTTTTTACGTTCAGCACTAGAAGGACAGACGTAGAATACAATTTAGAAGTGTTTTCAAATGTGATTTTTTAAAAGCTTTTTCAATGAATATTGTCTAAAATCATGTTTTAGGCAAAATCCACAAAAAAACTAGTTCGGCATATGAAGGGATACAATTTTTTTATAAAAAACGTGAAAAATATTTTTATAAATTTTGCACGAAAAGGGTCTAACATATTTTTTAACATTCATCACTAGAAGGACAGACGTAGAATACAATTTAGAAGGGTTTTCAAATGTGATTTAAAAAAAAGCTTTTTCAATAAATATTTTCTAAAAATCATGTTTTAGGCAAAATCCACAAAAAAACTAGTTCGGCATATGAAGGGATACAACGTTTTTTAAATAAAAAATGTGAAAAATATTTTTATACATTTTGCATGAAAAGGGTCTAAAATATTTTTTTACGTTCAGCACTAGAAGGACAGGCGTAGAATGCAATTTAGAAGGGTTTTCAAATGTAATTTTTTTAAAAGCTTTTTTCAATGAATATTGTCTAAAATCATGTTTTAGGCAAAATCCACAATGCAACTAGTTCGGCATATGAAGGGATACAATTTTTTTATGACAAACGTGAAAATATTTTTTATACATTTTGCATGAAAAGGGTCTAAAATATTTTTTTACGTTCAGCACTAGAAGGACAGATCGTAGAATACAATTTAGAAGGGTTTTCAAATGTGATTTTTTTTAAAAGCTTTTTTCAATGAATATTGTCTAAAATCATGTTTTAGGCAAAATCCACAAAAAAACTAGTTTGGCATATGAAGGGATACAACGTTTTTTAAATAAAAAATGTGAAAAATATTTTTTATACATTTTGCATGAAAAGGGTCTAAAATAATTTTTTTACTTTCAGCACTAGAAGGACAGACGTAGAATACAATTTAGAAGGGTTTTCAAATGTGATTTAAAAAAAAGCTTTTTTCAATGAATATTGTCTAAAATCATGTTTTAGGCAAAATCCACAAAAAACTAGTTCGGCATAGGAAGGGATACAATTTTTTTTATAACAAACGTGAAAAATATTTTTATACATTTTGCATGAAAAGGGTCTAAAATATGTTTTAACGTTCAGCACTAGAAGGACGTATGAAGAATATAACATACAAGGGTTTTCAAATGTGATTTTAAAAAAAATAATTCTATGAATATTTTCTAAAATCATGTTTTAGGCAAAATCCACAATGCAACTAGTTCGGCATATGAAGGGATACAATTGTTTTTATAACAAACGTGAATAATATTTTTTATACATTTTGCATGAAAAGGGTCTAAAATATGTTTTAACGTTCAGCACTAGAAGGACGTATGAAGAATATAACATACAAGGGTTTTCAAATGTGAATTTAAAAAAAATAATTCTATGAATATTTTCTAAAATCATGTTTTAGGCAAAATCCACAATGCAACTAGTTCGGCATATGAAGGGATACAATTTTTTTTATAACAAACGTGAATAATATTTTTTATACATTTTGCATGAAAAGGGTCTAATATATTTTTTTTACGTTCAGCACTAGAAGGACAGATGTAGAATACAATTTAGAAGGGTTTTCAAATGTGATTTTTTTAAAAGCTTTTTTCAATGAATATTGTCTAAAATCATGTTTTAGGCAAAATCCACAAAAAAACTATTTCGGCATATGAAGGGATACAAAGTTTTTTTATAAAAACGTGAAAAAATATTTTTTATAAATTTTGCATGAAAAGGGTCTAACATATTTTTTAACATTCATCACTAGAAGGACAGGCGTAGAATGCAATTTAGAAGGGTTTTCAAATGTGATTTAAAAAAGCTTTTTTCAATGAATATTGTCTAAAATCATGTTTTAGGCAAATCCATAATGCAACTAGTTCGGCATAGGAAGGGATACAATTTTTTTATAACAAACGTGAAAAATATTTTTATACATTTTGCATGAAAAGGTTCTAAAATATTTTTTAACATTCAGCACTAGAAGGACGTATGAAGAATATAACATACAAGGGTTTTCAAATGTGATTAAAAAAAAAATTCAATGAATATTGTCTAAAATCATGTTTTAGGCAAAATCCACAATGCAACTAGTTCGGCATATGAAGGGATACAATTGTTTTTATAACAAACGTGAAAAATATTTTTATACATTTTGCATGAAAAGGGTCTAAAATATGTTTTAACGTTCAGCACTAGAAGGACGTATGAAGAATATAACATACAAGGGTTTTCAAATGAGATTTTAAAAAAAATAATTCTATGAATATTTTCTAAAATCATGTTTTAGGCAAAATCCACAATGCAACTAGTTCGGCATATGAAGGGATACACTTTTTTTATAACAAACGTGAATAATATTTTTATACATTTTGCATGAAAAGGGTCTAATATTTTTTTTTACGTTCAGCACTAGAAGGACAGATGTAGAATACAATTTAGAAGGGTTTTCAAATGTGATTTTTTAAAAAGCTTTTTCAATGAATATTGTCTAAAATCATGTTTTAGGCAAAATCCACAAAAAAACTAGTTCGGCATATGAAGGGATACAACGCTTTTTTAAATAAAAAATGTGAAAAATATTTTTATACATTTTGCATGAAAAGGGTCTAAAATATTTTTTTTACGTTCAGCACTAGAAGGAAAGGCGTAGAATACAATTTAGAAGGGTTTTCAAATGTGATTTAAAAAAAAGCTTTTTTCAATGAATATTGTCTAAAATCATGTTTTAGGCAAAATCCACAAAAAAAATAGTTCGGTATATGAAGGGATACAAAGTTTTTTAAATAAAAAACGTGAAAAATATTTTCTTTTAATTTTGCATGAAAAGGGTCTAAAATATGTTTTAACGTTCATCATAAGAAGGACATATGTAGAATTCAACATACAAGGGTTTTCAAATGTGATTAAAAAATATATATATTTAAAGAATATTTTCTAAAATCATATTTTAGGCAAAATCCACAATTTAACTAGTTCGGCATATGAAGGGATATAATTTTTTTTATAACAAACTTAAAAAATATTTTTTATACATTTTGAATGAAAAGGGTCTAAAATATTTTTTTTACGTTCAGCACTAGAAGGACAGACGTAGAATACAATTTAGAAGGGTTTTCAAATGTGATTTAAAAAAAAGCTTTTTTCAATGAATATTGTCTAAAATCATGTTTTAGGCAAAATCCATAATGCAACTAGTTCGGCATAGGAAGGGATACAATTTTTTTTATAACAAACTTGAAAAATATTTTTATACATTTTGCATGAAAAGGTTCAAAAATATTTTTTTAACATTCAGCACTAGAAGGACGTATGAAGAATATAACATACAAGGGTTTTCAAATGTGATAAAAAAAAAAATTCAATGAATATTGTCTAAAATCATGTTTTAGGCAAAATCCACAATGCAACTAGTTCGGCATATGAAGGGATACAATTGTTTTTATAACAAACGTGAAAAATATTTTTATACATTTTGCATGAAAAGGGTCTAAAATATGTTTTAACGTTCAGCACTAGAAGGACGATATGAAGAATATAACATACAAGGGTTTTCAAATGTGAATTTAAAAAAAAATTATATGAATATTTTCTAAAATCATGTTTTAGGCAAAATCCACAATGCAACTAGTTCGGCATATGAAGGGATACAATTGTTTTTATAACAAACGTGAATAATATTTTTATACATTTTGCATGAAAAGGGTCTAAAATATGTTTTAACGTTCAGCACTAGAAGGACGTATGAAGAATATAACATACAAGGGTTTTCAAATGTGAATTTAAAAAAATAATTCTATGAATATTTTCTAAAATCATGTTTTAGGCAAAATCCACAATGCAACTAGTTCGGCATATGAAGGGATACAATTTTTTTATAACAAACGTGAATAATATTTTTTATACATTTTGCATGAAAAGGGTCTAATATATTTTTTTTACGTTCAGCACTAGAAGGACAGATGTAGAATACAATTTAGAAGGGTTTTCAAATGTGATTTTTTAAAAGCTTTTTTCAATGAATATTGTCTAAAATCATGTTTTAGGCAAAATCCACAAAAAAACTATTTCGGCATATGAAGGGATACAAAGTTTTTTTATAAAAAACGTGAAAATATTTTTTATAAATTTTGCATGAAAAGGGTCTAACATATTTTTTAACATTCATCACTAGAAGGACAGGCGTAGAATGCAATTTAGAAGGGTTTTCAAATGTGATTTAAAAAAAGCTTTTTTCAATGAATATTGTCTAAAATCATGTTTTAGGCAAAATCCATAATGCAACTAGTTCGGCATAGGAAGGGATACAATTTTTTTTATAACAAACGTGAAAAATATTTTTATACATTTTGCATGAAAAGGTTCTAAAATATTTTTTAACATTCAGCACTAGAAGGACGTATGAAGAATATAACATACAAGGGTTTTCAAATGTGATTAAAAAAAAATTTCAATGAATATTGTCTAAAATCATGTTTTAGGCAAAATCCACAATGCAACTAGTTCGGCATATGAAGGGATACAATTGTTTTTATAACAAACGTGAAAAATATTTTTATACATTTTGCATGAAAAGGGTCTAAAATATGTTTTAACGTTCAGCACTAGAAGGACGTATGAAGAATATAACATACAAGGGTTTTCAAATGTGATTTAAAAAAAAATTATTCTATGAATATTTTCTAAAATCATGTTTTAGGCAAAATCCACAATGCAACTAGTTCGGCATATGAAGGGATACAATTTTTTTTATAACAAACGTGAATAATATTTTTTATACATTTTGCATGAAAAGGGTCTAATATTTTTTTTTTACGTTCAGCACTAGAAGGACAGATGTAGAATACAATTTAGAAGGGTTTTCAAATGTGATTTTTAAAAAAGCTTTTTTCAATGAATATTGTCTAAAATCATGTTTTAGGCAAAATCCACAAAAAAAAACTAGTTCGGCATATGAAGGGATACAACGTTTTTTAAATAAAAAATGTGAAAAAATATTTTTATACATTTTGCATGAAAAGGGTCTAAAATATTTTTTTACGTTCAGCACTAGAAGGAAAGGCGTAGAATACAATTTAGAAGGGTTTTCAAATGTGATTTAAAAAAAGCTTTTTTCAATGAATATTGTCTAAAATCATGTTTTAGGCAAAATCCACAAAAAAATAGTTCGGTATATGAAGGGATACAAAGTTTTTTAAATAAAAAAACGTGAAAAAATATTTTCTTTTAATTTTGCATGAAAAGGGTCTAAAATATGTTTTAACGTTCATCATAAGAAGGACATATGTAGAATTCAACATACAAGGGTTTTCAAATGTGATTAAAAAATATATATATTTAAAGAATATTTTCTAAAATCATATTTTAGGCAAAATCCACAATTTAACTAGTTCGGCATATGAAGGGATATAATTTTTTTATAACAAACTTAAAAATATTTTTATACATTTTGAATGAAAAGGGTCTAAAATATTTTTTTTTACGTTCAGCACTAGAAGGACAGACGTAGAATACAATTTAGAAGTGTTTTCAAATGTGATTTTTTTAAAAGCTTTTTTCAATGAATATTGTCTAAAATCATGTTTTAGGCAAAATCCACAAAAAAACTAGTTCGGCATATGAAGGGATACAATTTTTTTTATAAAAAACGTGAAAAATATTTTTTATAAATTTTGCATGAAAAGGGTCTAACATATTTTTTAACATTCATCACTAGAAGGACAGACGTAGAATACAATTTAGAAGGGTTTTCAAATGTGATTTAAAAAAAGCTTTTTTCAATAAATATTTTCTAAAATCATGTTTTAGGCAAAATCCACAAAAAAACTAGTTCGGCATATGAAGGGATACAACGTTTTTAAATAAAAAATGTGAAAAATATTTTTTATACATTTTGCATGAAAAGGGTCTAAAATATTTTTTTACGTTCAGCACTAGAAGGACAGGCGAGAATGCAATTTAGAAGGGTTTTCAAATGTAATTTTTTTAAAAGCTTTTTTCAATGAATATTGTCTAAAATCATGTTTTAGGCAAAATCCACAATGCAACTAGTTCGGCATATGAAGGGATACAATTTTTTTTATGACAAACGTGAAAATATTTTTTATACATTTTGCATGAAAAGGGTCTAAAATATTTTTTTTACGTTCAGCACTAGAAGGACAGACGTAGAATACAATTTAGAAGGGTTTTCAAATGTGATTTTTTTAAAAGCTTTTTTCAATGAATATTGTCTAAAATCATGTTTTAGGCAAAATCCACAAAAAAACTAGTTTGGCATATGAAGGGATACAACGTTTTTTAAATAAAAAATGTGAAAAATATTTTTTATACATTTTGCATGAAAAGGGTCTAAAATAATTTTTTTACCTTCAGCACTAGAAGGACAGACGTAGAATACAATTTAGAAGGGTTTTCAAATGTGATTTAAAAAAAAGCTTTTTTCAATGAATATTGTCTAAAATCATGTTTTAGGCAAAATCCATAATGCAACTAGTTCGGCATAGGAAGGGATACAATTTTTTTTATAACAAACGTGAAAAAATATTTTTATAGATTTTGCATGAAAAGGTTCTAAAATATTTGTTTTACATTCAGCACTAGAAGGACATATGTAGAATTCAACATACAGGGGGTTTTCAAATGTGATTTAAAAAAAATTTCAATGAATATTGTCTAAAATCATGTTTTAGGCAAAATCCACAATGCAACTAGTTCGGCATATGAAGGGATACAATTGTTTTATAACAAACGTGAAAAATATTTTTATACATTTTGCATGAAAAGGGTCTAAAATATGTTTTAACGTTCAGCACTAGAAGGACGTATGAAGAATATAACATACAAGGGTTTTCAAATGTGATTTAAAAAAATAATTCTATGAATATTTTCTAAAATCATGTTTTAGGCAAAATCCACAATGCAAGTAGTTCGGCATATGAAGGGATACAATTTTTTTTATAACAAACGTGAATAATATTTTTTTATACATTTTGCATGAAAAGGGTCTAATATATTTTTTTACGTTCAGCACTAGAAGGACAGATGTAGAATACAATTTAGAAGGGTTTTCAAATGTGATTTTTTAAAAGCTTTTTTCAATGAATATTGTCTAAAATCATGTTTTAGGCAAAATCCACAAAAAAACTAGTTCGGCATATGAAGGGATACAAAGTTTTTTTATAAAAAACGTGAAAAATATTTTTTATACATTTTGCATGAAAAGGGTCTAACATATTTTTTAACATTCATCACTAGAAGGACAGACGTAGAATACAATTTAGAAGGGTTTTCAAATGTGATTTAAAAAAAAGCTTTTTTCAATGAATATTTTCTAAAATCATGTTTTAGGCAAAATCCACAAAAAAACTAGTTCGGCATATGAAGGGATACAACGTTTTTTAAATAAAAAATGTGAAAAATATTTTTTATACATTTTGCATGAAAAGGGTCTAAAATATTTTTTTTACGTTCAGCACTAGAAGGAAAGGCGTAGAATACAATTTAGAAGGGTTTTCAAATGTGATTTAAAAAAAGCTTTTTCAATGAATATTGTCTAAAATCATGTTTTAGGCAAAATCCACAAAAAACTAGTTCGGTATATGAAGGGATACAAAGTTTTTTTAAATAAAAAACGTGAAAAATATTTTCTTTTAATTTTGCATGAAAAGGGTCTAAAATATGTTTTAACGTTCATCATAAGAAGGACATATGTAGAATTCAACATACAAGGGTTTTCAAATGTGATTAAAAAATATATATATTTAAAGAATATTTTCTAAAATCATATTTTAGGCAAAATCCACAATTTAACTAGTTCGGCATATGAAGGGATATAATTTTTTTTATAACAAACTTGAAAAATATTTTTTATACATTTTGCATGAAAAGGGTCTAAAATATTTTTTTTACGTTCAGCACTAGAAGGACAGACGTAGAATACAATTTAGAAGTGTTTTCAAATGTGATTTTTTAAAAGCTTTTTTCAATGAATATTGTCTAAAATCATGTTTTAGGCAAAATCCACAAAAAAACTAGTTCGGCATATGAAGGGATACAATTTTTTTTAATAAAAAACGTGAAAAATATTTTTTATAAATTTTGCATGAAAAGGGTCTAACATATTTTTTAACATTCATCACTAGAAGGACAGACGTAGAATACAATTTAGAAGGGTTTTCAAATGTGATTTAAAAAAAGCTTTTTCAATAAATATTTTCTAAAATCATGTTTTAGGCAAAATCCACAAAAAAACTAGTTCGGCATATGAAGGGATACAACGTTTTTTAAATAAAAAAATGTGAAAAATATTTTTATACATTTTGCATGAAAAGGGTCTAAAATATTTTTTTACGTTCAGCACTAGAAGGACAGGCGTAGAATGCAATTTAGAAGGGTTTTCAAATGTAATTTTTTTAAAAGCTTTTTTCAATGAATATTGTCTAAAATCATGTTTTAGGCAAAATCCACAATGCAACTAGTTCGGCATATGAAGGGATACAATTTTTTTTATGACAAACGTGAAAATATTTTTTTATACATTTTGCATGAAAAGGGTCTAAAATATTTTTTTACGTTCAGCACTAGAAGGACAGACGTAGAATACAATTTAGAAGGGTTTTCAAATGTGATTTTTTTAAAAGCTTTTTTCAATGAATATTGTCTAAAATCATGTTTTAGGCAAAATCCACAAAAAAACTAGTTTGGCATATGAAGGGATACAACGTTTTTTAAATAAAAAATGTGAAAAATATTTTTTATACATTTTGCATGAAAAGGGTCTAAAATAATTTTTTTACCTTCAGCACTAGAAGGACAGACGTAGAATACAATTTAGAAGGGTTTTCAAATGTGATTTAAAAAAGCTTTTTCAATGAATATTGTCTAAAATCATGTTTTAGGCAAAATCCATAATGCAACTAGTTTGGCATAGGAAGGGATACAATTTTTTTTATAACAAACGTGAAAAATATTTTTATAGATTTTGCATGAAAAGGTTCTAAAATATTTTTTTTACATTCAGCACTAGAAGGACATATGTAGAATTCAACATACAGGGGTTTTCAAATGTGATTAAAAAAAAAAATTCAATGAATATTGTCTAAAATCATGTTTTAGGCAAAATCCACAATGCAACTAGTTCGGCATATGAAGGGATACAATTGTTTTTATAACAAACGTGAAAAATATTTTTATACATTTTGCATGAAAAGGGTCTAAAATATGTTTTAACGTTCAGCACTAGAAGGACGTATGAAGAATATAACATACAAGGGTTTTCAAATGTGATTTAAAAAAAATAATTCTATGAATATTTTCTAAAATCATGTTTTAGGCAAAATCCACAATGCAACTAGTTCGGCATATGAAGGGATACAATTTTTTTTATAACAAACGTGAATAATATTTTTTATAAATTTTGCATGAAAAGGGTCTAATATTTTTTTTTTACGTTCAGCACTAGAAGGACAGATGTAGAATACAATTTAGAAGGGTTTTCAAATGTGATTTTTAAAAAGCTTTTTTCAATGAATATTGTCTAAAATCATGTTTTAGGCAAAATCCACAAAAAAACTAGTTCGGCATATGAAGGGATACAAAGTTTTTTTATAAAAACGTGAAAATATTTTTATACATTTTGCATGAAAAGGGTCTAACATATTTTTTAACATTCATCACTAGAAGGACAGACGTAGAATACAATTTAGAAGGGTTTTCAAATGTGATTTAAAAAAAAAATAATTTCAATGAATATTTTCAAAAAATCGTGTTTTAGGCAAAATCCACAAAAAAACTAGTTCGGCATATGAAGGGATACAACGTTTTTTAAATAAAAATGTGAAAATATTTTTATACATTTTGCATGAAAAGGGTCTAAAATATTTTTTTACGTTCAGCACTAGAAGGAAAGGCGAGAATACAATTTAGAAGGGTTTTCAAATGTGATTTAAAAAAAGCTTTTTTCAATGAATATTGTCTAAAATCATGTTTTAGGCAAAATCCACAAAAAAACTAGTTCGGTATATGAAGGGATACAAAGTTTTTTAAATAAAAAACGTGAAAAATATTTTCTTTTAATTTTGCATGAAAAGGGTCTAAAATATGTTTTTAACGTTCATCATAAGAAGGACATATGTAGAATTCAACATACAAGGGTTTTCAAATGTGATTAAAAAATATATATATTTAAAGAATATTTTCTAAAATCATATTTTAGGCAAAAATCCACAATTTAACTAGTTCGGCAAATGAAGGGATATAATTTTTTTATAACAAACTTGAAAAATATTTTTTATACATTTTGCATGAAAAGGGTCTAAAATATTTTTTTTTACGTTCAGCACTAGAAGGACAGACGTAGAATACAATTTAGAAGTGTTTTCAAATGTGATTTTTTTAAAAGCTTTTTTCAATGAATATTGTCTAAAATCATGTTTTAGGCAAAATCCACAAAAAAACTAGTTCGGCATATGAAGGGATACAATTTTTTTTATAAAAAACGTGAAAAATATTTTTTATAAATTTTGCATGAAAAGGGTCTAACATATTTTTTAACATTCATCACTAGAAGGACAGACGTAGAATACAATTTAGAAGGGTTTTCAAATGTGATTTAAAAAAGCTTTTTTCAATAAATATTTTCTAAAATCATGTTTTAGGCAAAATCCACAAAAAACTAGTTCGGCATATGAAGGGATACAACGTTTTTAAATAAAAAATGTGAAAAATATTTTTATACATTTTGCATGAAAAGGGTCTAAAATATTTTTTTACGTTCAGCACTAGAAGGACAGGCGTAGAATGCAATTTAGAAGGGTTTTCAAATGTAATTTTTTTAAAAGCTTTTTTCAATGAATATTGTCTAAAATCATGTTTTAGGCAAAATCCACAATGCAACTAGTTCGGCATATGAAGGGATACAATTTTTTTATGACAAACGTGAAAATATTTTTTTATACATTTTGCATGAAAAGGGTCTAAAATATTTTTTTACGTTCAGCACTAGAAGGACAGACGTAGAATACAATTTAGAAGGGTTTTCAAATGTGATTTTTTTTAAAAGCTTTTTTCAATGAATATTGTCTAAAATCATGTTTTAGGCAAAATCCACAAAAAAACTAGTTTGGCATATGAAGGGATACAACGTTTTTTAAATAAAAAATGTGAAAAATATTTTTATACATTTTGCATGAAAAGGGTCTAAAATAATTTTTTACCTTCAGCACTAGAAGGACAGACGTAGAATACAATTTAGAAGGGTTTTCAAATGTGATTTAAAAAAAGCTTTTTTCAATGAATATTGTCAAAATCATGTTTTAGGCAAAATCCATAATGCAACTAGTTTGGCATAGGAAGGGATACAATTTTTTTTATAACAAACGTGAAAAATATTTTTATAGATTTTGCATGAAAAGGTTCTAAAATATTTTTTTTACATTCAGCACTAGAAGGACATATGTAGAATTCAACATACAGGGGTTTTCAAATGTGATTAAAAAAAAATTCAATGAATATTGTCTAAAATCATGTTTTAGGCAAAATCCACAATGCAACTAGTTCGGCATATGAAGGGATACAATTGTTTTTATAACAAACGTGAAAAATATTTTTATACATTTTGCATGAAAAGGGTCTAAAATATGTTTTAACGTTCAGCACTAGAAGGACGTATGAAGAATATAACATACAAGGGTTTTCAAATGTGATTTAAAAAAAAAATATTCTATGAATATTTTCTAAAATCATGTTTTAGGCAAAATCCACAATGCAACTAGTTCGGCATATGAAGGGATACACTTTTTTTAAAACAAACGTGAATAATATTTTTTATACATTTTGCATGAAAAGGGTCTAATATTTTTTTTACGTTCAGCACTAGAAGGACAGATGTAGAATACAATTTAGAAGGGTTTTCAAATGTGATTTTTAAAAAGCTTTTTCAATGAATATTGTCTAAAATCATGTTTTAGGCAAAAATCCACAAAAAACTAGTTCGGCATATGAAGGGATACAAAGTTTTTTTATAAAAAACGTGAAAAATATTTTTTATACATTTTGCATGAAAAGGGTCTAACATATTTTTTAACATTCATCACTAGAAGGACAGACGTAGAATACAATTTAGAAGGGTTTTCAAATGTGATTTAAAAAAAAAAAATTTTCAATGAATATTTTCTAAAATCGTGTTTTAGGCAAAATCCACAAAAAAACTAGTTCGGCATATGAAGGGATACAACGTTTTTTAAATAAAAAATGTGAAAAATATTTTTTATACATTTTGCATGAAAAGGGTCTAAAATATTTTTTTTACGTTCAGCACTAGAAGGAAAGGCGTAGAATACAATTTAGAAGGGTTTTCAAATGTGATTTAAAAAAAAGCTTTTTTCAATGAATATTGTCTAAAATCATGTTTTAGGCAAAATCCACAAAAAAACTAGTTCGGTATATGAAGGGATACAAAGTTTTTTAAATAAAAAACGTGAAAAATATTTTCTTTTAATTTTGCATGAAAAGGGTCTAAAATATGTTTTAACGTTCATCATAAGAAGGACATATGTAGAATTCAACATACAAGGGTTTTCAAATGTGATTAAAAAATATATATATTTAAAGAATATTTTCTAAAATCATATTTTAGGCAAAATCCACAATTTAACTAGTTCGGCAAATGAAGGGATATAATTTTTTTTATAACAAACTTGAAAAATATTTTTATACATTTTGCATGAAAAGGGTCTAAAATATTTTTTTACGTTCAGCACTAGAAGGACAGACGTAGAATACAATTTAGAAGTGTTTTCAAATGTGATTTTTTAAAAAGCTTTTTTCAATGAATATTGTCTAAAATCATGTTTTAGGCAAAATCCACAAAAAAACTAGTTCGGCATATGAAGGGATACAATTTTTTTTATAAAAAACGTGAAAAATATTTTTTATAGATTTTGCATGAAAAGGGTCTAACATATTTTTTAACATTCATCACTAGAAGGACAGACGTAGAATACAATTTAGAAGGGTTTTCAAATGTGATTTTAAAAAAAGCTTTTTTCAATGAATATTTTCTAAAATCATGTTTTACGCAAAATCCACAATGCAACTAGTTCGGCATATGAAGGGATACAATTTTTTTTATAACAGAGGTGAAAAATATTTGTTCTACATTTTGCATGAAAAGGGTCTAAAATAATTTTTTTACGTTCAGCACTAGTAGGACAGACGTAGAATACAATTTAGAAGGGTTTTCAAATGTGATTTAAAAAAAAGCCTTTTTCAATGAATATTGTCTAAAATCATGTTTTAGGCAAATTCCATAATGCAAATAGTTCGGCATAGGAAGGGATACATTTTTTTTTATAACAAACGTGAAAAATATTTTTATACATTTTGCATGAAAAGCGTCTAAAATATGTTTTAACGTTCAGCACTAGAAGGACGTATGAAGAATATAACATACAAGGGTTTTCAAATGTGATTAAAAAAAAATTCTATGAATATTGTCTAAAATCATGTTTTAGGCAAAATCCACAATGCAACTAGTTCGGCATATGAAGGGATACATTTTTTTTATAACAAAACGTGAATAATATTTTTTATACATTTTGCATGAAAAGGGTCTAATATTTTTTTTTTACGTTCAGCACTAGAAGGACAGGCGTAGAATACAATTTAGAAGGGTTTTCAAATGTGATTTAAAAAAAAGCTTTTTTCAATGAATATTTTCTAAAATCATGTTTTAGGCAAAATCCACAAAAAAACTAGTTTGGCATATGAAGGGATACAACGTTTTTTAAATAAAAAATGTGAAAAAATATTTTTATACATTTTGCATGAAAAGGGTCTAAAATATTTTTTTACGTTCAGTACTAGAAGGACAGGCGTAGAATGCAATTTAGAAGGGTTTTCAAATGTAATTTTTAAAAAACTATTTTCAATGAATATTGTCTAAAATCATGTTTTAGGCAAAATCCATAATGCAACTAGTTCGGCATAGGAAGGGATACAATTTTTTTATAACAAACGTGAAAATATTTTTATACATTTTGCATGAAAAGGTTCTAAAATATTTTTTTACATTCAGCACTAGAAGGACATATGTAGAATTCAACATACAAGGGTTTTCAAATGTGATTAAAAAAAAAATTCAATGAATATTGTCTAAAATCATGTTTTAGGCAAAATCCACAATGCAACTAGTTCGGCATATGAAGGGATACAATTGTTTTTATAACAAACGTGAAAAATATTTTTATACATTTTGCATGAAAAAGGGTCTAAAATATGTTTTAACGTTCAGCACTAGAAGGACGATATGAAGAATATAATATACAAGGGTTTTCAAATGTGATTTAAAAAAAAATAATTCTATGAATATTTTCTAAAATCATGTTTTAGGCAAAATCCACAATGCAACTAGTTCGGCATATGAAGGGATACCATTTTTTTTATAACAAACGTGAATAATATTTTTTATACATTTTGCATGAAAAGGGTCTAATATATTTTTTGACGTTCAGCACTAGAAGGACAGATGTAGAATACAATTTAGAAGGGTTTTCAAATGTGATTTTTTAAAAAGCTTTTTTCAATGAATATTGTCTAAAATCATGTTTTAGGCAAAATCCACAAAATAACTAGTTCGGCATATGAAGGGATACAAAGTTTTTTTATAAAAAACGTGAATTTTTTTTTTTATAAATTTTGCATGAAAAGGGTCTAACATATTTTTTAACATTCATCACTAGAAGGACAGACGTAGAATACAATTTAGAAGGGTTTTCAAATGTGATTTAAAAAAAAGCTTTTTTCAATGAATATTTTCTAAAATCATGTTTTAGGCAAAATCCACAAAAACTAGTTCGGCATATGAAGGGATACAACGTTTTTTAAATAAAAAATGTGAAAAATATTTTTTATACATTTTGCATGAAAAGGGTCTAAAATATTTTTTTTTACGTTCAGCACTAGAAGGACAGACGTAGAATACAATTTAGAAGTGTTTTCAATTGTGATTTTTTAAAAGCTTTTTTCAATGAATATTGTCTAAAATCATGTTTTATGCAAAATCCACAAAAAAACTAGTTCGGCATATGAAGGGATACAATTTTTTTTATAAAAAACGTGAAAAATATTTTTTATAGATTTTGCATGAAAAGGGTCTAACATATTTTTTAACATTCATCACTAGAAGGACAGACGTAGAATACAATTTAGAAGGGTTTTCAAATGTGATTTAAAAAAAAGCTTTTTTCAATAAATATTTTCTAAAATCATGTTTTAGGCAAAATCCACAAAAAAACTAGTTCGGCATATGAAGGGATACAACGTTTTTTAAATAAAAAATGTGAAAAATATTTTTATACATTTTGCATGAAAAGGGTCTAAAATATTTTTTTACGTTCAGCACTAGAAGGAAAGGCGTAGAATGCAATTTAGAAGGGTTTTCAAATGTGATTTTTTTAAAAGCTTTTTTTCAATGAATATTGTCTAAAATCATGTTTTAGGCAAAATCCACAATGCAACTAGTTCGGCATATGAAGGGATACAAATTTTTTATGACAAACGTGAAAATATTTTTTATACATTTTGCATGAAAAGGGTCTAAAATATTGTTTTTACGTTCAGCACTAGAAGGACAGGCGTAGAATACAATTTAGAAGGGTTTTCAAATGTGATTTTTTTAAAAGCTTTTTTCAATGAATATTGTCTAAAATCATGTTTTAGGCAAAATCCACAAAAAAACTAGTTTGGCATATGAAGGGATACAACGTTTTTTAAATAAAAAATGTGAAAAATATTTTTTATACATTTTGCATGAAAAGGGTCTAAAATATTTTTTTTACTTTCAGCACTAGAAGGACAGACGTAGAATACAATTTAGAAGGGTTTTCAAATGTGATTTAAAAAAAGCTTTTTTCAATGAATATTGTCTAAAATCATGTTTTAGGCAAAATCCATAATGCAACTAGTTCGGCATAGGAAGGGATACAATTTTTTTATAACAAACGTGAAAAATATTTTTATACATTTTGCATGAAAAGGTTCTAAAATATTTTTTTACATTCAGCACTAGAAGGACATATGTAGAATTCAACATACAAGGGTTTTCAAATGTGATTAAAAAAAAATTTCAATGAATATTGTCTAAAATCATGTTTTAGGCAAAATCCACAATGCAACTAGTTCGGCATATGAAGGGATACAATTTTTTTTATAACAAACGTGAATAATATTTTTTATACATTTTGCATGAAAAGGGTCTAACATATTTTTTAACATTCATCACTAGAAGGACAGACGTAGAATACAATTTAGAAGGGTTTTCAAATGTGATTTAAAAAAAAGCTTTTTTCAATGAATATTTTCTAAAATCATGTTTTAGGCAAAATCCACAAAAAAACTAGTTCGGCATATGAAGGGATACAACGTTTTTTAAATAAAAAATTTGAAAAATATTTTTTATACATTTTGCATGAAAAGGGTCTAAAATATTTTTTTTACGTTCAGCACTAGAAGGAAAGGCGTAGAATACAATTTAGAAGGGTTTTCAAATGTGATTTTAAAAAAAGCTTTTTCAATGAATATTGTCTAAAATCATGTTTTAGGCAAAATCCACAAAAAAACTAGTTCGGTATATGAAGGGATACAAAGTTTTTTAAATAAAAAACGTGAAAAAATATTTTCTTTTAATTTTGCATGAAAAGGGTCTAAAATATGTTTTAACGTTCATCATAAGAAGGACATATGTAGAATTCAACATACAAGGGTTTTCAAATGTGATTAAAAAAATATATATATTTAAAGAATATTTTCTAAAATCATATTTTCGGCAAAATCCACAATTTAACTAGTTCGGCAAATGAAGGGATATAATTTTTTTTATAACAAACTTGAAAAATATTTGTTATACATTTTGCATGAAAAGGGTCTAAAATGTTTTTTTTTACGTTCAGCACTAGAAGGACAGACGTAGAATACAATTTAGAAGTGTTTTCAAATGTGATTTTTTAAAAAGCTTTTTTCAATGAATATTGTCTAAAATCATGTTTTAGGCAAAATCCACAAAAAACTAGTTCGGCATATGAAGGGATACAAATTTTTTATAAAAAACGTGAAAAAATATTTTTATAGATTTTGCATGAAAAGGGTCTAACATATTTTTTTAACATTCATCACTAGAAGGACAGACGTAGAATACAATTTAGAAGGGTTTTCAAATGTGATTAAAAAAAGCTTTTTCAATGAATATTTTCTAAAATCATGTTTTACGCAAAATCCACAATGCAACTAGTTCGGCATATGAAGGGATACAATTTTTTTTATAACAGAGGTGAAAAATATTTGTTCTACATTTTGCATGAAAAGGGTCTAAAATATTTTTTTACGTTCAGCACTAGTAGGACAGACGTAGAATACAATTTAGAAGGGTTTTCAAATGTGATTTAAAAAAAAAAATTTTCAATGAATATTGTCTAAAATCATGTTTTAGGCAAAATCCATAATGCAACTAGTTCGGCATAGGAAGGGATACAATTTTTTTTATAACAAACGTGAAAAATATTTTTATACATTTTGCATGAAAAGGGTCTAAAATATGTTTTAACGTTCAGCACTAGGAAGGACATATGAAGAATACAACATACAAGGGTTTTCAAATGTGATTAAAAAAAATTCTATGAATATTGTCTAAAATCATGTTTTAGGCAAAATCCACAATGCAACTAGTTCGGCATATGAAGGGATACATTTTTTTTTATAACAAACGTGAATAATATTTTTATACATTTTGCATGAAAAGGGTCTAATATTTTTTTTTACGTTCAGCACTAGAAGGACAGGCGTAGAATACAATTTAGAAGGGTTTTCAAATGTGATTTAAAAAAAAGCTTTTTTTCAATGAATATTTTCTAAAATCATGTTTTAGGCAAAATCCACAAAAAACTAGTTTGGCATATGAAGGGATACAACGTTTTTTTAAATAAAAAATGTGAAAATATTTTTATACATTTTGCATGAAAAAGGGTCTAAAATATTTTTTTTACGCTCAGTACTAGAAGGACAGGCGTAGAATGCAATTTAGAAGGGTTTTCAAATGTAATTTTTTAAAAGCTATTTTTCAATGAATATTGTCTAAAATCATGTTTTAGGCAAAATCCATAATGCAACTAGTTCGGCATAGGAAGGGATACAATTTTTTTATAACAAACGTGAAAAATATTTTTATACATTTTGCATGAAAAGGTTCTAAAATATTTTTTTTACATTCAGCACTAGAAGGACAGATGTAGAATTCAACATAGAAGGGTTTTCAAATGTGATTAAAAAAAAATTCAATGAATATTGTCTAAAATCATGTTTTAGGCAAAATCCACAATGCAACTAGTTCGGCATATGAAGGGATACAATTGTTTTTATAACAAACGTGAAAAATATTTTTATACATTTTGCATGAAAAGGGTCTAAAATATGTTTTAACGTTCAGCACTAGAAGGACGTATGAAGAATATAATATACAAGGGTTTTCAAATGTGATTTAAAAAAAATAATTCTATGAATATTTTCTAAAATCATGTTTTAGGCAAAATCCACAATGCAACTAGTTCGGCATATGAAGGGATACCATTTTTTTATAACAAACGTGAATAATATTTTTTATACATTTTGCACGAAAAGGGTCTAATATATTTTTTTTACGTTCAGCACTAGAAGGACAGATGTAGAATACAATTTAGAAGGGTTTTCAAATGTGATTTTTTAAAAGCTTTTTTCAATGAATATTGTCTAAAATCATGTTTTAGGCAAAATCCACAAAAAACTAGTTCGGCATATGAAGGGATACAAAGTTTTTTATAAAAAACGTGAAATTTTTTTTATAAATTTTGCATGAAAAAGGGTCTAACATATTTTTTAACATTCATCACTAGAAGGACAGACGTAGAATACAATTTAGAAGGGTTTTCAAATGTGATTTAAAAAAAGCTTTTTCAATGAATATTTTCTAAAATCATGTTTTAGGCAAAATCCACAAAAAACTAGTTCGGCATATGAAGGGATACAAAGTTTTTTAAATAAAAAATGTGAAAAATATTTTTATACATTTTGCATGAAAAGGGTCTAAAATATTTTTTTTACGTTCAGCACTAGAGGGAAAGGCGTGAGAATACAATTTAGAAGGGTTTTCAAATGTGATTTAAAAAAAAGCTTTTTTCAATGAATATTGTCTAAAATCATGTTTTAGGCAAAATCCACAAAAAACTAGTTCGGTATATGAAGGGATACAAAGTTTTTTTAAATAAAAAACGTGAAAAAATATTTTCTTTTAATTTTGCATGAAAAGGGTCTAAAATATGTTTTAACGTTCATCATAAGAAGGACATATGTAGAATTCAACATACAAGGGTTTTCAAATGTGATTAAAAAAATATATATTTAAAGAATATTTTCTAAAATCATATTTTAGGCAAAATCCACAATTTAACTAGTTCGGCAAATGAAGGGATATAATTTTTTTATAACAAACGGGAAAAATATTTGTTATACATTTTGCATGAAAAGGGTCTAAAATATTTTTTTTTACGCTCAGCACTAGAAGGACAGACGTAGAATACAATTTAGAAGTGTTTTCAAATGTGATTTTTTAAAAGCTTTTTTCAATGAATATTGTCTAAAATCATGTTTTAGGCAAAATCCACAAAAAAAACTAGTTCGGCATATGAAGGGATACAATTTTTTTTATAAAAAACGTGAAAAATATTTTTTATAGATTTTGCATGAAAAGGGTCTAACATATTTTTTTAACATTCATCACTAGAAGGACAGACGTAGAATACAATTTAGAAGGGTTTTCAAATGTGATTTAAAAAAAGCTTTTTTCAATGAATATTTTCTAAAATCATGTTTTACGCAAAATCCACAATGCAACTAGTTCGGCATATGAAGGGGATACAATTTTTTATAACAGAGGTGAAAAATATTTGTTCTACATTTTGCATGAAAAGGGTCTAAAATATTTTTTTACGTTCAGCACTAGTAGGACAGACGTAGAATACAATTTAGAAGGGGTTTTCAAATGTGATTTAAAAAAAAAAATTTCAATGAATATTGTCTAAAATCATGTTTTAGGCAAAATCCATAATGCAACTAGTTCGGCATAGGAAGGGATACAATTTTTTTATAACAAACGTGAAAAATATTTTTGTTACATTTTGCATGAAAAGGGTCTAAAATATGTTTTAACGTTCAGCACTAGAAGGACATATGAAGAATATAACATACAAGGGTTTTCAAATGTGATTAAAAAAAAAAATTCTATGAATATTGTCTAAAATCATGTTTTAGGCAAAATCCACAATGCAACTAGTTCGGCATATGAAGGGATACATTTTTTTTATAACAAACGTGAATAATATTTTTTATACATTTTGCATGAAAAGGGTCTAATATTTTTTTTTTACGTTCAGCACTAGAAGGACAGGCGTAGAATACAATTTAGAAGGGTTTTCAAATGTGATTTAAAAAAAAGCTTTTTTCAATGAATATTTTCTAAAATCATGTTTTAGGCAAAATCCACAAAAAACTAGTTTGGCATATGAAGGGATACAACGTTTTTTAAAATAAAAATGTGAAAAATATTTTTTATACATTTTGCATGAAAAGGGTCTAAAATATTTTTTTTACGTTCAGTACTAGAAGGACAGGCGTAGAATGCAATTTAGAAGGGTTTTCAAATGTAATTTTTTAAAAAGCTATTTTCAATGAATATTGTCTAAAATCATGTTTTAGGCAAAATCCATAATGCAACTAGTTCGGCATAGGAAGGGATACAATTTTTTTTATAACAAACGTGAAAAATATTTTTATACATTTTGCATGAAAAGGTTCTAAAATATTTTTTTTACATTCAGCACTAGAAGGACATATGTAGAATTCAACATACAAGGGTTTTCAAATGTGATTAAAAAAAAAAATTCAATGAATATTGTCTAAAATCATGTTTTAGGCAAAATCCACAATGCAACTAGTTCGGCATATGAAGGGATACAATTGTTTTTATAACAAACGTGAAAAATATTTTTATACATTTTGCATGAAAAGGGTCTAAAATATGTTTTAACGTTCAGCACTAGAAGGACGTATGAAGAATATAATATACAAGGGTTTTCAAATGTGATTTAAAAAAAAATAATTCTATGAATATTTTCTAAAATCATGTTTTAGGCAAAATCCACAATGCAACTAGTTCGGCATATGAAGGGATACCATTTTTTTATAACAAACGTGAATAATACTTTTTATACATTTTGCATGAAAAGGGTCTAATATATTTTTTTTTACGTTCAGCACTAGAAGGACAGATGTAGAATACAATTTAGAAGGGTTTTCAAATGTGATTTTTTTAAAAAGCTTTTTTCAATGAATATTGTCTAAAATCATGTTTTAGGCAAAATCCACAAAAAAACTAGTTCGGCATATGAAGGGATACAAAGTTTTATAAAAAACGTGAAATTTTTTTATAAATTTTGCATGAAAAGGGTCTAACATATTTTTTAACATTCATCACTAGAAGGACAGACGAGAATTACAATTTAGAAGGGTTTTCAAATGTGATTTAAAAAAAAGCTTTTTTCAATGAATATTTTCTAAAATCATGTTTTAGGCAAAATCCACAAAAAAACTAGTTCGGCATATGAAGGGATACAACGCTTTTTAAATAAAAATGTGAAAAATATTTTTATACATTTTGCATGAAAAGGGTCTAAAATATTTTTTTACGTTCAGCACTAGAGGGAAAGGCGTGAATACAATTTAGAAGGGTTTTCAAATCGTGATTTAAAAAAAGCTTTTTTCAATGAATATTGTCTAAAAATCATGTTTTAGGGCAAAAATCCACAAAAAAACTAGTTCGGTATATGAAGGATACAAAGTTTTTTAAATAAAAAACGTGAAAAATATTTTCTTTTAATTTTGCATGAAAAGGGTCTAAAATATGTTTTAACGTTCATCATAAGAAGGACATATGTAGAATTCAACATACAAGGGTTTTCAAATGTGATTAAAAAATATATATATTTAAAGAATATTTTCTAAAATCATGTTTTAGGCAAAATCCACAAAAACTAGTTCGGCATATGAAGGGATACAACGTTTTTTAAATAAAAATGTGAAAATATTTTTTATACATTTTGCAGTGAAAAGGGTCTGAAAATATTTTTTTACGCTCAGCACTAGAGGAAAGGCGTAGAATACAATTTAGAAGGGTTTTCAAATGTGATTTAAAAAAAAGCTTTTTTCAATGAATATTGTCTAAAATCATGTTTTAGGCAAAATCCACAAAAAAACTAGTTCGGTATATGAAGGGATACAAAGTTTTTTAAATAAAAAACGTGAAAAATATTTTCTTTTAATTTTGCATGAAAAGGGTCTAAAATATGTTTTAACGTTCATCATAAGAAGGACATATGTAGAATTCAACATACAAGGGTTTTCAAATGTGATTAAAAAATATATATATTTAAAGAATATTTTCTAAAATCATGTTTTAGGCAAAATCCACAAAAAACTAGTTTGGCATATGAAGGGATACAACGTTTTTTTAAATAAAAATGTGAAAATATTTTTTATACATTTTGCATGAAAAGGGTCTAAAATATTTTTTTACGTTCAGCACTAGAAGGAAAGGCGTAGAATACAATTTAGAAGGGTTTTCAAATGTGATTTAAAAAAAGCTTTTTTCAATGAATATTGTCTAAAATCATGTTTTAGGCAAAATCCACAAAAACTAGTTTGGCATATGAAGGGATACAACGTTTTTTTAAATAAAAATGTGAAAAATATTTTTATACATTTTGCATGAAAAGGGTCTAAAATATTTTTTTACGTTCAGCACTAGAAGGAAAGGCGTAGAATACAATTTAGAAGGGTTTTCAAATGTGATTTAAAAAAAGCTTTTTTCAATGAATATTGTCTAAAATCATGTTTTAGGCAAAATCCACAAAAAAACTAGTTCGGTATATGAAGGGATACAAAGTTTTTAAATAAAAAACGTGAAAAATATTTTCTTTTAATTTTGCATGAAAAGGGTCTAAAATATGTTTTAACGTTCATCATAAGAAGGACATATGTAGAATTCAACATACAAGGGTTTTCAAATGTGATTTAAAAATATATATATTTAAAGAATATTTTCTAAAATCATATTTTAGGCAAAATCCACAATTTAACTAGTTCGGCAAATGAAGGGATATAATTTTTTTATAACAAACTTGAAAATATTTTTATACATTTTGCATGAAAAGGGTCTAAAATATTTTTTTTACGTTCAGCACTAGAAGGACAGGCGAGAATACAATTTAGAAGTGTTTTCAATTGTGATTTTTTAAAAGCTTTTTCAATGAATATTGTCTAAAATCATGTTTTATGCAAAATCCACAAAAAAACTAGTTCGGCATATGAAGGGATACAATTTTTTTATAAAAAACGTGAAAAATATTTTTATAGATTTTGCATGAAAAGGGTCTAACATATTTTTTAACATTCATCACTAGAAGGACAGACGTAGAATACAATTTAGAAGGGTTTTCAAATGTGATTTAAAAAAAGCTTTTTTCAATAAATATTTTCTAAAATCATGTTTTAGGCAAAATCCACAAAAAACTAGTTCGGCATATGAAGGGATACAACGTTTTTTAAATAAAAAATGTGAAAAATATTTTTATACATTTTGCATGAAAAGGGTCTAAAATATTTTTTTACGTTCAGCACTAGAAGGAAAGGCGTAGAATACAATTTAGAAGGGTTTTCAAATGTGATTTAAAAAAGCTTTTTCAATGAATATTGTCTAAAATCATGTTTTAGGCAAAATCCACAAAAAAACTAGTTCGGTATATGAAGGGATACAAAGTTTTTAAATAAAAAAACGTGAAAAATATTTTCTTTTAATTTTGCATGAAAAGGGTCTAAAATATGTTTTTAACGTTCATCATAAGAAGGACATATGTAGAATTCAACATACAAGGGTTTTCAAATGTGATTAAAAATATATATATTTAAAGAATATTTTCTAAAATCATATTTTAGGCAAAATCCACAATTTAACTAGTTCGGCAAATGAAGGGATATAATTTTTTTATAACAAACTTGAAAATATTTTTATACATTTTGCATGAAAAGGGTCTAAAATATTTTTTTTACGTTCAGCACTAGAAGGACAGGCGTAGAATACAATTTAGAAGTGTTTTCAATTGTGATTTTTTTAAAAGCTTTTTTCAATGAATATTGTCTAAAATCATGTTTTATGCAAAATCCACAAAAAAACTAGTTCGGCATATGAAGGGATACAATTTTTTTTATAAAAAACGTGAAAAATATTTTTTATAGATTTTGCATGAAAAGGGTCTAACATATTTTTTAACATTCATCACTAGAAGGACAGACGTAGAATACAATTTAGAAGGGTTTTCAAATGTGATTTAAAAAAAAAGCTTTTTTCAATAAATATTTTCTAAAATCATGTTTTAGGCAAAATCCACAAAAAACTAGTTCGGCATATGAAGGGATACAACGTTTTTTAAATAAAAAATGTGAAAAATATTTTTATACATTTTGCATGAAAAGGGTCTAAAATATTTTTTTACGTTCAGCACTAGAAGGAAAGGCGTAGAATGCAATTTAGAAGGGTTTTCAAATGTGATTTTTTTAAAAGCTTTTTTCAATGAATATTGTCTAAAATCATGTTTTAGGCAAAATCCACAATGCAACTAGTTCGGCATATGAAGGATACAAATTTTTTTTATGACAAACGTGAAAATATTTTTTATACATTTTGCATGAAAAGGGTCTAAAATATTGTTTTTACGTTCAGCACTAGAAGGACAGGCGTAGAATACAATTTAGAAGGGTTTTCAAATGTGATTTTTTTAAAAGCTTTTTCAATGAATATTGTCTAAAATCATGTTTTAGGCAAAATCCACAAAAAACTAGTTTGGCAATGAAGGGATACAACGTTTTTTTAAATAAAAAACGTGAAAATATTTTTTTATACATTTTGCATGAAAAGGGTCTAAAATATTTTTTTTACTTTCAGCACTAGAAGGACAGACGTAGAATACAATTTAGAAGGGTTTTCAAATGTGATTTAAAAAAAGCTTTTTTCAATGAATATTGTCTAAAATCATGTTTTAGGCAAAATCCATAATGCAACTAGTTCGGCATAGGAAGGGATACAATTTTTTTATAACAAACGTGAAAAATATTTTTATACATTTTGCATGAAAAGGTTCTAAAATATTTTTTTTACATTCAGCACTAGAAGGACATATGTAGAATTCAACATACAAGGGTTTTCAAATGTGATTAAAAAAAAAATTTCAATGAATATTGTCTAAAATCATGTTTTAGGCAAAATCCACAATGCAACTAGTTCGGCATATGAAGGGATACAATTTTTTTATAACAAACGTGAATAATATTTTTTATACATTTTGCATGAAAAGGGTCTAACATATTTTTAACATTCATCACTAGAAGGACAGACGTATAATACAATTTAGAAGGGTTTTCAAATGTGATTTAAAAAAGCTTTTTTCAATGAATATTTTCTAAAATCATGTTTTAGGCAAAATCCACAAAAAAAACTAGTTCGGCATATGAAGGGATACAACGTTTTTTAAATAAAAAATGTGAAAATATTTTTATACATTTTGCATGAAAAGGGTCTAAAATATTTTTTTACTTTCAGCACTAGAAGGACAGACGTAGAATACAATTTAGAAGGGTTTTCAAATGTGATTTTAAAAAAGCTTTTTCAATGAATATTGTCTAAAATCATGTTTTAGGCAAAATCCATAATGCAACTAGTTCGGCATAGGAAGGGATACAATTTTTTTTATAACAAACGTGAAAAATATTTTTATACATTTTGCATGAAAAGGTTCTAAAATATTTTTTTACATTCAGCACTAGAAGGACATATGTAGAATTCAACATACAAGGGTTTTCAAATGTGATTAAAAAAAAAATTTCAATGAATATTGTCTAAAATCATGTTTTAGGCAAAATCCACAATGCAACTAGTTCGGCATATGAAGGGATACAATTTTTTTTATAACAAACGTGAAAAATATTTTTATACATTTTGCATGAAAAGGGTCTAACATATTTTTTAACATTCATCACTAGAAGGACAGACGTAGAATACAATTTAGAAGGGTTTTCAAATGTGATTTAAAAAAAGCTTTTTTCAATGGATATTTTCTAAAATCATGTTTTAGGCAAAATCCACAAAAAAACTAGTTCGGCATATGAAGGGATACAACGTTTTTTAAATAAAAATGTGAAAAATATTTTTTATACATTTTGCATGAAAAGGGTCTAAAATATTTTTTTACGTTCAGCACTAGAAGGAAAGGCGTAGAATACAATTTAGAAGGGTTTTCAAATGTGATTTAAAAAAGCTTTTTTCAATGAATATAGTCTAAAATCATGTTTTAGGCAAAATCCACAAAAAACTAGTTCGGTATATGAAGGGATACAAAGTTTTTAAATAAAAAACGTGAAAAATATTTTCTTTTAATTTTGCATGAAAAGGGTCTAAAATATGTTTTAACGTTCATCATAAGAAGGACATATGTAGAATTCAACATACAAGGGTTTTCAAATGTGATTAAAAAATATATATATTTAAAGAATATTTTCTAAAATCATATTTTAGGCAAAATCCACAATTTAACTAGTTCGCAAATGAAGGGATATAATTTTTTTATAACAAACTTGAAAAATATTTGTTATACATTTTGCATAGAAAAGGGTCTAAAATATTTTTTTTACGTTCAGCACTAGAAGGACAGACGTAGAATACAATTTAGAAGTGTTTTCAAATGTGATTTTTTAAAAAGCTTTTTTCAATGAATATTGTCTAAAATCATGTTTTAGGCAAAAATCCACAAAAAACTAGTTCGGCATATGAAGGGATACAATTTTTTTATAAAAAACGT
Source organism: Coregonus clupeaformis (assembly GCF_020615455.1). Lineage (NCBI taxonomy): Eukaryota > Metazoa > Chordata > Actinopteri > Salmoniformes > Salmonidae > Coregonus > Coregonus clupeaformis. The sequence continues at coordinate 114,149 of NW_025534286.1, forward strand.
GAAAAAATATTTTTATAGATTTTGCATGAAAAGGGTCTAACATATTTTTTTAACATTCATCACTAGAAGGACAGACGTAGAATACAATTTAGAAGGGTTTTCAAATGTGATTTAAAAAAGCTTTTTCAATGAATATTGTCTAAAATCATGTTTTAGGCAAAATCCACAAAAAAACTAGTTCGGTATATGAAGGGATACAAAGTTTTTTAAATAAAAACGTGGAAAATATTTTCTTTTAATTTTGCATGAAAAGGGTCTAAAATATGTTTTAACGTTCATCATAAGAAGGACATATGTAGAATTCAACATACAAGGGTTTCAAATGTGATTAAAAATATATATATTTAAAGAATATTTTCTAAAATCATATTTTAGGCAAAATCCACAATTTAACTAGTTCGGCAAATGAAGGGATACTAATTTTTTTTATAACAAACTTGAAAAATATTTGTTATACATTTTGCATGAAAAGGGTCTAAAATATTTTTTTTTACGTTCAGCACTAGAAGGACAGGCGTAGAATACAATTTAGAAGTGTTTTCAAATGTGATTTTTTAAAAGCTTTTTTCAATGAATATTGTCTAAAATCATGTTTAGGCAAAATCCACAAAAACTAGTTCGGCATATGAAGGGATACAATTTTTTTATAAAAAACGTGAAAAATATTTTTTATAGATTTTGCATGAAAAGGGTCTAACATATTTTTTAACATTCATCACTAGAAGGACAGACGTAGAATACAATTTAGAAGGGTTTTCAAATGTGATTAAAAAAAGCTTTTTTCAATGAATATTTTCTAAAAATCATGTTTTACGCAAAATCCACAATGCAACTAGTTCGGCATATGAAGGATACAATTTTTTTATAACAGAGGTGAAAAATATTTGTTCTACATTTTGCATGAAAAGGGTCTAAAATATTTTTTTACGTTCAGCACTAGTAGGACAGACGTAGAATACAATTTAGAAGGGTTTTCAAATGTGATTTAAAAAAAAAAATTTCAATGAATATTGTCTAAAATCATGTTTTAGGCTAAATCCATAATGCAACTAGTTCGGCATAGGAAGGGATACAATTTTTTTTATAACAAACGTGAAAAATATTTTTATACATTTTGCATGAAAAGGGTCTAAAATATGTTTTAACGTTCAGCACTAGAAGGACATATGAAGAATATAACATACAAGGGTTTTCAAATGTGATTAAAAAAAAATTCTATGAATATTGTCTAAAATCATGTTTTAGGCAAAATCCACAATGCAACTAGTTCGGCATATGAAGGGGATACATTTTTTTTATAACAAACGTGAATAATATTTTTTTATACATTTTGCATGAAAAGGGTCTAATATTTTTTTTGACGTTCAGCACTAGAAGGACAGGCGTAGAATACAATTTAGAAGGGTTTTCAAATGTGATTTAAAAAAGCTTTTTCAATGAATATTTTCTAAAATCATGTTTTAGGCAAAATCCACAAAAACTAGTTTGGCATATGAAGGGGATACAACGTTTTTAAATAAAAATGTGAAAAATATTTTATACATTTTGCATGAAAAGGGTCTAAAATATTTTTTTCGTTCAGTACTAGAAGGACAGGCGAGAATGCAATTTAGAAGGGTTTTCAAATGTAATTTTTAAAAAGCTATTTTCAATGAATATTGTCTAAAATCATGTTTTAGGCAAAATCCATAATGCAACTAGTTCGGCATAGGAAGGGATACATATTTTTTTTATAACAAACGCGTGAAAAATATTTTTATACATTTTGCATGAAAAGGTTCTAAAATATTTTTTTACATTCAGCACTAGAAGGACATATGTAGAATTCAACATACAAGGGTTTTCAAATGTGATTAAAAAAAAATTCAATGAATATTGTCTAAAATCATGTTTTAGGCAAAATCCACAATGCAACTAGTTCGGCATATGAAGGGATACAATTTTTTTTATAACAAACGTGAAAAATTTTTATACATTTTGCATGAAAAGGGTCTAAAATATGTTTTAACGCTCAGCACTAGAAGGACGTATGTAGAATATAATATACAAGGGTTTTCAAATGTGATTTAAAAAAAATAATTCTATGAATATTTTCTAAAATCATGTTTTAGGCAAATCCACAATGCAACTAGTTCGGCATATGAAGGGATACCATTTTTTTATAACAAACGTGAATAATATCTTTTATACATTTTGCATGAAAAGGTCTAATATATTTTTTTTACGTTCAGCACTAGAAGGACAGATGTAGAATACAATTTAGAAGGGTTTTCAAATGTGATTTTTTAAAAAGCTTTTTTCAATGAATATTGTCTAAAATCATGTTTTAGGCAAAATCCACAAAAAACTAGTTTGGCATATGAAGGGATACAAAGTTTTTTTATAAAAACGTGAAAAATTTTTTTTTTATAAATTTTGCATGAAAAAGGGTCTAATATATTTTTAACATTCATCACTAGAAGGACAGACGTAGAATACAATTTAGAAGGGTTTTCAAATGATTTAAAAAAGCTTTTTTCAATGAATATTTTCTAAAATCATGTTTTACAAAATCCACAAAAAAACTAGTTCAGCATATGAAGGGATACAACGTTTAAATAAAATGTGAAAATATTTTTTATACATTTTGCATGAAAAGGGTCTAAAATATTTTTTTTACGTTCTAGCACTAGAAGGAAGGCGTAGAATACAATTTAGAAGGGTTTCAAATGTGATTTTAAAAAAAACTTTTTTCAATGAATATTGTCTAAAATCATGTTTTAGGCAAAATCCACAAAAACTAGTTCGGTATATGAAGGGATACAAAGGTTTTTTAAATAAAACGTGAAAAATATTTTCTTTTAATTTTGCATGAAAAGGGTCTAAAATATGTTTTAACGTTCATCATAAGAAGGACATATGTAGAATTCAAACTATACAAGAGTTTTCAAATGTGATTAAAAACATATATATTTAAAGAATATTTTCTAAAATCATGTTTTAGGCAAAATCCACAAAAACATTCGGCATATGAAGGGATACAACGTTTTTTAAATAAAAATGTGAAAAATATTTTTTAACATTTTGATGAAAAGGGTCTAAAATATTTTTTTACGTTCAGCACTAGAAGGAAAGGCGTAGAATACAATTTTAGAAGGGTTTTCAAATGTGATTTAAAAAAGCTTTTTCAATGAATATTGTCTAAAATCATGTTTTAGGCAAAATCCACAAAAACTAGTTCGAATATGAAGGGATACAAAGTTTTTTTAAACAAACGTAAAATATTTCTTTTAATTTTGCATGAAAAAGGGTCTAAAATATGTTTTTAACGCCATCATAGAAGGACATATGTAGAATTCAACATACAAGGTTTTCAAAGTGATTAAAAAATATATATATTTAAGAATATTTCTAAAATCAATGTTTTAGGCAAAATCCACAAAAACTAGTTTGCATATGAAGGGATACAATTTTTTAAATAAAAAATGTGAAAATATTTTTATACATTTTGCATGAAAAGGGTCTAAAATATTTTTTTACGCTCAGCACTAGAAGGAAAAGAGCGTAGAATACAATTTAGAAGGGTTTTCCAAATGTGATTTTAAAAAAGCTTTTTCAATGAATATTGTCTAAAATCATGTTTTAGGCAAATCCACAAAAAAACTAGTTGGCAGTATGAAGGGATACAACGTTTTTTAAAAAAATATGAAAAATATTTTTATACATTTTGCATGAAAAAGGGTCTGAAATATTTTTTGCGTTCAGCACTAGAAGGAAAGGCGTAGAATACAATTTAGAAGGGTTTTCAAATGTGATTAAAAAAAGCTTTTTTTCAATGAATATTGTCTAAAATCAGTTTTAGGCAAAATCCACAAAAAAACTAGTTGGATATGAAGGGATACAAAGTTTTTTTAAAAAAAAAAGTGAAAAATATTTTTTTTAATTTTGCATGAAAAGGGTCTAAAATATGTTTTAACGTTCATCATAAGAAGGACATATGTAGAATTCAACATACAAGGGTTTTCAAATGTGATTTAAAATATATATATTTAAAGAATATTTTCTAAAATCAGCTTTTAAGTAAAATCCACAATTTAACTAGTTCCGGCAAATGAAGGGATATAATTTTTTTTATAACAAACTTGAAAATATTTTTTATACATTTTGCATGAAAAGGGTCTAAAAATTTTTACGTTCAGCACTAGAAGGACAGACGTAGAATACAATTTAGAAGTGTTTTCAATTGTGATTTTTAAAAGCTTTTTCAATGAATATTGTCAAAATCATGTTTATAGCAAAATCCACAAAAAACTAGTTCGGCATATGAAGGGATACAATTTTTTTTATAAAAAACGTGAAAAATATTTTATAGATTTTGCACGAAAAGGGTCAACATATTTTTTAACATTCATCACTAGAAGGACAGACGTAGAATACAATTTAGAAGGGTTTTCAAATGTGATTTAAAAAAAAGCTTTTTCAATAAATATTTTCTAAAATCATGTTTTAGGCGAAAATCCACAAAAAAACTAGTTCGGCATATGAAGGGATACAACGTTTTTTAATAAAAAATGGAAAAATATTTTTATACATTTTGCATGAAAAGGGTCTAAAATATTTTTTTTACGTTCAGCACTAGAAGGAAAGGCGGAGAATACAATTTAGAAGGGTTTTCAAATGTGATTTAAAAAAAAAGCTTTTTTTCAATGAATATTGTCTAAAATCATGTTTTAGGCAAAATCCACAAAAAAACTAGTTCGGTATATGAAGGGATACAAAGTTTTTAAATAAAAAACGTGAAAAATATTTTCTTTTAATTTTGCATGAAAAGGGTCTAAAATATGTTTTAACGTTCATCATAAGAAGGACATATGTAGAATTCAACATACAAGGGTTTTCAAATGTGATTAAAAATATATATATTTAAAGAATATTTTCTAAAATCATATTTTAGGCAAAATCCACAATTTAACTAGTTCGGCAAATGAAGGGATATAATTTTTTTATAACAAACTTGAAAAAATATTTTTATACATTTTGCATGAAAAAAGGGTCTAAAATATTTTTTTTACGTTCAGCACTAGAAGGACAGACGAGAATACAATTTAGAAGTGTTTTCAATTGTGATTTTTTAAAAGCTTTTCAATGAATATTGTCTAAAATCATGTTTTATGCAAAATCCACAAAAAAACTAGTTCGGCATATGAAGGGATACAATTTTTTTATAAAAAACGTGAAAAATATTTTTATAGATTTTGCATGAAAAGGGTCTAACATATTTTAACATTCATCACTAGAAGGACAGACGAGAATACAATTTAGAAGGGTTTTCAAATGTGATTTAAAAAAAAAGCTTTTTTCAATAAATATTTTCTAAAATCATGTTTTAGGCAAAATCCACAAAAAAACTAGTTCGCATATGAAGGGATACAACGTTTTTAAATAAAAAATGTGAAAATATTTTTTTATACATTTTTGCATGAAAAGGGTCTAAAATATTTTTTTACGTTCAGCACTAGAAGGAAAGGCGTAGAATGCAATTTAGAAGGGTTTTCAAATGTGATTTTTTAAAAGCTTTTTTCAATGAATATTGTCTAAAATCATGTTTTAGGCAAAATCCACAATGCAACTAGTTCGGCATATGAAGGGGATACAAATTTTTTTATGACAAACGTGAAAAATAATTTTTATAATTTTGCAGGAAAAGTTAAAATATTGTTTTTAGCTCAGCACTAGAAGGACAGGGTGAGGGAATACAATTTAGAAGGTTTTAAATGTGATTTTTTTAAAAGCTTTTTAATGAATATTGTTAAAATCATGTTTTAGGCAAAATCCACAAAAACAGTTTGATATGAAGGGATAAAGTTTTTAAATAAAAACGTGATAAATATTTTTTATACATTTTGTATTGAAAAGGGTCTAAAATATTTTAAACTAGAAGGACAGACGTATAAATTAGAAGGGTTTTCAAATGTGATTTAAAAAATTTTTTTCAATGAATATTGTCTAAAATCATGTTTTAGGCAAAATCCATAAGCAACAGTGGCATAGAAGGGATACAATTTTTTTTATAATAAACGGAAAAATATTTTTATAATTTTGATGAGAAAGGGTTAAAATATTTTTTTACATTCAGCACTAGAAGGACATATTAGAATTCAACATAGAAGGGTTTTCAAATGTGATTTAAAAAATTTTTCAATGAATATTGTTAAAATCATGTTTTAGGCAAAATCCACAATGCAACTAGCTCGGCATAGGAAGGGATACAATTTTTATAACAAACGTGAAAAATATTTTTTATACATTTTGCATGAAAAGGGTTAAATATTTTTTAACATCATCACTAGAAGGACAGACAAATAAATCAGAAGGGTTAAAGGATTTAAAAAAAGTTTTTTTAATGAATATTTCTAAATATGTTTTAGGCAAAATACACAAGAAACTAGGGATATGAAGGGATAAACTTTTTTTAAATAAAAAAGTGAAAAAATATTTTTTATAATTTGCATGAAAAGGGTTAAAAGATTTTTACAGCACTAGAAGGACAGACGTAGAAAAATTAGAAGGTTAAATGTGATTTAAAAAAAGTTTTTTAATGATAATATTGTTAAAATCATGTTTTAGGCAAAATCCATAATGCAACTAGTCTGCATAGGAAGGGATACAATTTTTTATATTAAACAAAAATTTTTTATACATTTTGCTTGTAAAAGGGTTAAAATATTTTTTAATAACTTAAGAATATGTAGAATACAAAGGAAAGTGATTAAAAAAATTTAATGAAGATTGTTAAATCATGTTTTAGGCAAAATCCACAATGCAACTATATATGAAGGGATAAATTTTTTTTATAAAAACGGAATAATATTTTATAATTTGTATGAAAAGGGTTAACATATTTTAACATATATAGAAGGACAGAGAGAATAAATTTAGAAGGGATTTTAAATGTGATTTAAAAAAAATAAGGATATTAAAATCATGTTTTAGGCAAAATCCACAAAAAACTAGTTATATGAAGGATACAACGCTTTAAATAAAAAGAAAAATATATTATAGATTTTTAGAAAGGGTGAAAATATTTTTAACGCTCAGCATTAGAATTTGAAAGGAAATACAATTTAGAAGGGTTTTAAATGTGATTAAAAGTTTTAATGAATATAGTTAAAATAGTTTAAATCACAAAAAACATTGGTATATGAGAAAAATTAAAAAAAAAATATTTTAATTTGCTAAAAGGGATTAAAATATGTTTTTAACTATCATAAGAAGGACATATGTAGAATCAACATACAAGGGTTAAATGTGATTAAAAATTATATATATTTAAAAAATATTTTTAAAATATATTTTAGGAAAAATCCAGAATTTAACTAGTTCGGCAAATGAAGGGATATAAATTTTTTTAGAACAAACTTGAAAAAATATTTGTTATACATATTTTGTATGAAAAGGGTTAAAATATTTTTTTTTATTAGCAACTAGAAGGACAGACGGAGAATACAATTTAGAAGTGTTTTAAATGTGATTTTTAAAAAAATAATATTTAAAATATGTTTTAGGCAAAATCCACAAAAAACTAGTTGGCATATGAAGGGATAAATTTTTTTGATGAAAAAACGGAAAAAATATTTTTATAGATTTTGATGAAAAGGTAATATATTTTTTTAACATTATCAAAGAAAAGATTAGAATTAAATTTAGAAGGGTTAATGTGATTTAAAAAATAATGAATATTTTTAAAATCATGTATTTTTAAAAAACAATGAACTATTGGCAAAAGGGAGACAATTTTTTTATAACAGAGGTGAAAAATATTGTTTAATTTTGCATGAAAAGTAAAATATTTTTATAGCACAAGAAAGAGAATAAATAGAAGGGTTAAAGGATAAAAAATTTAATGAATATGTTAAATCATATTTTAGGTAAAATCAAATGAACTAGTCTGGCATAGGAAGGGATAAATTTTTTATAATAAACGGGAAAATATTTTTTATACATTTTGCATGAAAAGGGTTAATATATGTTTTAACGTTCAGCACTAGAAGGACATATGAAGAATATAAATACAAGGTTTTAAATGTGATTAAAGTTAATGAATATTTTCTAAAATAGTTTTAGAAAATCACAAAAAAGCATATGTAAACTTTTTAAATAAAAAGGAAATTTTATAATTTGAAGAAAAGGTTAAAATATTTTTTTAGCTGAGCACTAGAAGGAAAGGAGAATACAATTTAGAAGGGCTTTCAAATGTGATTTAAAAAAAGCTTTTTTCAATGAATATTGTCTAAAATCATGTTTTAGGGTAAATCACAAAAAAAGTGTAATGAAGGGATACAAAGTTTAAATAAAAAAAAAATATTTTTTAATTCATGAAAAAGGTTAAAATATGTTTTAAGTTTCATCATAAGAAGGACATATGTAGAATTACAACATACAAGGGGTTTTAAATGTGATTTAAAAAAATATAAAAGAATATTTTTTAGATTAGGCAAAATCACAAAAAAATTATATGAAGGGATAAAGTTTTAAAAAAAAATGTGAAAAAATATTTTGGAAGTTAAAATATTTTTTAGTTGAAGAGGAAAGGCGAGAATAAAATGAAGGGTTGAAATGTGATTTTTTTAATGAATATTGTTAAAATCATGTTTTTAGAAAATAAAAAAAATGGTATAGAAGGGATACAAAGTTTTTATAAAAAACTGAAAATTTTTTATTTGTGAAAAGGTTAAAATATTTTAAGTATATAAGAAGGAATATGTAGAATTCAACATACAAGGGTTTTCAAATGGGATTAAAAAATATATATATTTAAAGAATATTTTCTAAAATCTTGTTTAGGAAAACACAAAAAAACAGTTGGCATATGAAGGGATACAATTTTTAAAAATGAAAAATATTATAATTTTGATGAAAAGGTTAAAATATTTTTTTTAGTCAGCATTAGAAGGACAGGCGAGAATACAATTCTAGAAGGGTTTTCAAATGTGATTTTTAAAAGTAATGAATATTGTTAAAATCATGTTTTAGGCAAAATCAAAAAAAAAATGGCATATGAAGATAAATTTTTAAAAAAAATGGAAAAATAATTTTTATAATTTGCATGAAAAGGTCTAAATATTTTTTTTATAGCACTAGAAGGACAGGGAGAATGCAATTTAGAAGGGTTTTAAATGATTTTAAAAGTTTTAATGAATATTGTCTAAAATCATGTTTTAGGCAAAATCCACAATGCAACTAGTTCGGCATATGAAGGGATACAATTGTTTTTATAACAAACTGAAAAATATTTTTATAATTTTGATAAAAGGGTTAAAATATGTTTTAAGTCAGCACAAAGAATGAAGAATATAATAAAGGATTAAAAAAATAATTCTATGAATATTTTCTAAAATCATGTTTTAGGAAAATCCACAATGCAAAGTGCATATGAAGGGATAATTTTATAAAGATAAATTTATAATTTTGATGAAAAGGGTTAATATATTTTTTTACGTAGCACTAGAAGGACAGATGTAGAATACAATTTAGAAGGGTTTTCAAATGTGATTTTAAAGAATATGAAAATATGTTTGAGGAAAAAAAATGGATATGAAGGGAACAAAGTTTAAAAAAATTTTTTATTTGATGAAAAGGGTTAACATATATTTTTAAATATCACTAGAAGACAGACGAGAATAAATTTTAGAAGGGTTTAAATGTGATTTAAAAAAGCTTTTTTCAATGAATATTTTTAAAATCATGTTTTAGGAAAACACAAAAATTCGGATATGAAGGATACAAGTTTTTAAAGAAAAATATTTTTTATAAATTTTGCATGAAAAGGGTCTAAAATATTTTTTTAGTTAGCACTAGAAGGAAAGGAGAATACAATTAAAGGTTTTAAATGTGATTTAAAAAAAGTTTTTCAATGAATATTGTCTAAAATCATGTTTTAGGCAAAACAAAAAAAAGTGGTATATGAAGGGATAAAATTTTAAATAATGAAATATTTTTAATTTTGATGAAAAAAAAAGTAAATCATAAGAAGGAATATGTAAATTCAACATACAAGGTAAATGTGATTAAAAATATATATATTTAAAGAATATTTTTAAAATCATGTTTTAGGCAAAATCACAAAAAAGAAAAGATAAATTTTTTATAAATGGAAAAATATTTTATACATTTTGCATGAAAAGGGTCAAAATATTTTTTTTAGTAGCACTAGAAGGAAGGGGAGAATAAATTTAGAAGGGTTTAAATGTGATTTTTTTAAAAGAATGAATATTGTTAAAATCATGTTTTAGGCAAAATCCACAAAAACATTGGCATATGAAGGGATAAACGTTATTTAAAAAATGAAAAATATTTTTTATAAATTTTGCATGAAAAGGTTAAAATATTTTTTTTAGCTCAGCACTAGAAGGACAGGCGTAGAATGCAATTTAGAAGGGTTTAAATGTGATTTTATAAAAAGGTTTGTCAATGAATATTGTCTAAAATCATGTTTTAGGCAAAATCCACAATGCAACTAGTTGGCATATGAAGGGATAAATTTTTTTTATAGAAAACGTGGAAAATATTTTTTTATAGATTTTGCATGAAAAGGGTCTAAAATATTTTTTTTAGCTCAGCACTAGAAGGACACGTAGAATACAATTTAGAAGGGTAAATGTGATTTTTTTAAAAGTTTTTAATGAATATTGTCTAAAATCATGTTTTAGGCAAAATGCACAATGCAACTAGTTCATATGAAGGGATACAATTGTTTTATAACAAACGTGAAAAATAATTTTTATACATTTTGCATGAAAAGGGTCTAAAATATTTTTAATCAGCACTAGAAGGACGTATGAAGAATATAATATACAAGGGTTTTAAATGTGATTTAAAAAAAATAATTTATGAATATTTTTAAAATATGTTAGGAAAATCCACAATGAAAGGGGCAATGAAGGGATAAATTTTTTTATAACAAACGTGAATAATATTTTTATAATTTTGATGAAAAGGGTTAATAATTTTTATTAGCACAGAAGGAAGATGTAGAATAAATTAGAAGGGTTTTAAAATGTGATTTTTAAAATTTTTTAATGAATATTGTTAAAATCATGTTTTAGAAAATAAAAAAAAGTGGATATGAAGGGATAATTTTTTTAAAAAAAGTGAAATTTTTTTATAAATTTTGCATGAAAAGGGTAAATATAAATACTAGAAGACAGACGAATAAATTTAGAAGGGTTTAAATGTGATTTAAAAAAAAGCTTTTTCAATGAATATTTAAAATATGTTTTAGGCAAAATACAAAAAAAAGGAATGAAGGGATAAACTTTTTTAAATAAAAATGTGAAAAATATTTTTTATAAATTTTGCATGAAAAGGGTTAAAATATTTTTTTTACGCTCAGCACTAGAAGGAAAGGGTAGAATACAATTTAGAAGGGTTTTCAAATGTGATTTAAAAAAAGTTTTTTCAATGAATATTGTCCAAAATCATGTTTTAGGCAAAATCACAATGCAACTAGTTATATGAAGGGATAAATTTTTTTATGATAAACGAAAATATTTCTTATAATTTTGCATGAAAAGGTTAAAATATTTTTTTACGTTGCACTAGAAGGACAGGCGAGAATACAATTAGAAGGGTTAAAGGATTTTTTTAAAAGCTTTTTTCAATGAATATTGTTAAAATCATGTTTTAGGCAAAATCCACAAAAAAACTAGTTTGGCATATGAAGGGATACAACGCTTTTTTAAATAAAGAAAAAATATTTTTTATACATTTTATGAAAAGGGTTAAAATATTTTTTTTTAGTAGCACTAGAAGGACAGAGAGAGTAAATTTAGAAGGGTTTTAAAGGATTTAAAAAAAGCTTTTTTTCAATGAATATTGTTAAAATCATGTTTTAGGCAAAATCCAAATGCAACTAGTTCGGCATATGAAGGGATAAATTTTTTTTATGACAAACGTGAAAAATATTTTTTTATACATTTGGCATGAAAAGGGTCTAAAATATTTTTTTTTACTTCAGCACTAGAAGGACAGGCGTAGAATACAATTTAGAAGGGTTTTAAATGTGATTTTTTTATTTTTTAATGAATATTGTTAAAATATGTTTTAGGCAAAATGCACAATGCAACTAGTTCGGCATATGAAGGGATACAATTTTTTTATGACAAAAGAAATATTTTTTATAATTTTGATGAAAAGGGTAAAATATATTTTTTAACGTTAGCACTAGAAGGACATATGTAGAATATCAACATACGAAGGGTTTTTGAAATGTGATTATTTAATGAATATTGTCTAAAATCATGTTTTAGGCAAAATCCACAATGCAACTAGTTCGGCATATGAAGGGATACAATTGTTTATACAAAGGAAAAATATTTTTTATAAATTTTGCATGAAAAGGGTTAAAATATGTTTTAATCAGCACTAGAAGGACGATGAAGAATATAAATACAAGGTTTAAATGGATTTAAAAAAAAATTAATTCTATGAATATTTTCTAAAATCATGTTTTTAGGCAAAATCCACAATGCAACTAGTTGCATATGAAGGGATACAATTTTTTTATAACAAACGTGAATAATATTTTTTATAATTTTGCATGAAAAGTTAATATATTTTTTTTATAGCACTAGAAGGACAGATGTAGAATACAATTTAGAAGGGTTTTAAATGTGATTTTTTAAAATTTTTTAATGAATATTGTTAAAATCATGTTTTAGGCAAAATCCACAAAAAAACTAGTGATATGAAGGGATACAAAGGTTTTTTTATAAAAAAAAATATTTTTTTTATAAATTTTGATAAAAGGTTAACATATTTTAGCACTAGAAGGAAAGGGAGAATAAATTTTAGAAGGGTTTTCAAATGTGATTTAAAAAAGCTTTTTTCAATGAATATTGTTAAAATCATGTTTTAGGAAAAATCACAAAAAAAGTTGGATATGAAGGGATAAAAGTTTTTTAAATAAAAAACTGAAAAATATTTTTTTTAATTTTGCATGAAAAGGGTCAAAATATGTTTTAATTTCAAAGAAGGAATATGTAGAATTCAACATACAAGGGTTTCAAATGTGATTAAAAAATATATATATTTAAAGAATATTTAAAATATATTTTAGGAAAATGCAAATGAACAGTAATGAAGGGATAAATTTTTTTTATGAAAACGTGAAAAATATTTTTATAATTTTGATGAAAAGGGTTAAAATATTTTAAGCACTAGAAGACAGGCGAGAATACAATTAGAAGTTTAAAGGATTTTTTTAAAAAGTTTTTCAATGAATATTGTAAAATCATGTTTTAGGAAAATGACAATGCAACTAGTTCGGAATGAAGGGATACAATTTTTATGACAAAAGAAATATTTTTTATAAATTTTGCATGAAAAGGGTTAAAATATTTTTTTTACGTTCAGCACTAGAAGGAATATGTAGAATTCAACATACAAGGGTTTTAAATGTGATTAAAAAAAATTCAATGAATATTGTCAAAATCATGTTTAGAAAATAAATGCAACTATTGAAGGATAAATTGTTTTATAATAAACGTGAAAAATATTTTTTATAAATTTTGCATGAAAAGGGTTAAAATATGGTTTTAACGTTCAGCACTAGAAGGACGTATGAAGAATATAACATACAAGGGTTTTTAAATGTGATTTTTAAAAAAATAATTCTATGAATATTTTCTAAAATATGTTTTAGGCAAAATCACAATGCAACTAGTTCGGCATATGAAGGGATAAATTTTTTTTATAAAAACGTGAATAATATTTTTTATAATTTTGATGAAAAGGGTTAATATTTTTTTATAGCACTAGAAGGACAGATGTAGAATACAATAGAAGGGTTTAAATGTGATTTTTTTAAAAGTTTTAATGAATATTGTTAAAATATGGTTTAGGCAAAACACAAAAAACAGGAATAAGGATACAAAGTTTAAAAAAAATTTTTATAAATTTTGATGAAAAGGGTTAAAAAAAACATCACTAGAAGACAGAGAAATACAATTTAGAAGGTTTTAAATGTGATTTAAAAAAGCTTTTCAATGAATATTGTCTAAAATCATGTTTTAGGCAAAATCCACAAAAAAACTAGTGGATATGAAGGGATAAAAGTTTTTTAAATAAAAATGAAAATATTTTTAATTTTGCATGAAAAGGGTCTAAAATATGTTTTAACGTATCATAAGAAGGACATATGTAGAATTCAACATACAAGGTAAATGTGATTTTAAAAAATATATATATTTAAAGAATATTTTTAAAATCATATTTTAGGCAAAATCCACAACTTAAACAGTTGAAAATGAAGGGATATAATTTTTTTATAACAAACTTGAAAAATATTTTTTATAATTTTGAGAATAAGAAGAATAAATAGAAGTGTAATTGTGATTTTTATTTCAATGAATATTGTCTAAAATCATGTTTTAGGCAAAATCCACAAAAAAACTAGTTGGATATGAAGGGATACAATTTTTTTATAAAAACGTGAAAAAATATTTTTTATAGATTTTGCATGAAAAGGGAAATAATTTAACATTATCACTAGAAGGACAGACGTAGAATACAATTTAGAAGGGTTTTAAATGTGATTTAAAAAAAGCTTTTTTTAATAAATATTTTCTAAAATCATGTTTTAGGCAAAATCCACAAAAAAAATGAGGGATAAACGTTTTTAAAAAAAATGTGAAAATATTTTTTATAATTTTGCATGAAAAGGGTTAAAATATTTTTTTTTATAGCACTAGAAGAAAGGCGAGATGAATTTAGAAGGGTTTTCAAATGTGATTTTTTTAAAAGCTTAATGAATATTGTTAAAATCATGTTTTTAGGCAAAATCCACAATGCAACTAGTTCGGCATATGAAGGGATAAAATTTTTTTATGACAAACGTGAAAAATATTTTTTATAAATTTTGCATGAAAAGGGTTAAAATATTGTTTTTATTCAGCACTAGAAGGACATATGTAGAATTAACATACAAGGGTTTGAAATGTGATTAAAAAAAAATTAAGAAAAAAATATGTTTAAAAATCACAATGCAATTGGCATATGAAGGGATACAATTGTTTTTTATAATAAACGTGAAAAATATTTTTATAAATTTTGATGAAAAGGGTTAAAATATGTTTTAATCAGCACTAGAAGGACGTATGAAGAATATAACATACAAGGGTTTTTAAATGTGATTTTAAAAAAAATAATTTTAGAATATTTTCTAAAAATATGTTTTAGGCAAAATCCACAATGAACTAGAATGAAGGGATAAATTTTTTTATAAAAAGAATAATATTTTTTTATAAATTTTGCATGAAAAGGGTTAATATTTTTTTTATAGCACTAGAAGGACAGATGGAGAATACAATTTAGAAGGGTTTTCAAATGTGATTTTTAAAAAAGCTTTTTTTCAATGAATATTGTCTAAAATCATGTTTTTAGGCAAAATCCACAAAATAAAGTTGGCATATGAAGGGATACAAAGTTTTTTTAAAAAAAATTTTATAAATTTTGCAGAAAATTAAATATTTTTAACATTATCACTAGAAGGACAGACGTAGAATAAATTTAGAAGGTTAAATGTGATTTAAAAAAGCTTTTTCAATGAATATTGTCTAAAATCATGTTTTAGGAAAATCCACAAAAACTAGTTGATATGAAGGGATACAAATTTTTTAAATAAAAAACGGAAAATATTTTCTGTAATTTTGCATGAAAAGGGTCTAAAATATGCTTTTAAGTATCATAAGAAGGACATATGTAGAATTAACATACAAGGGTTTTAAATGTGATTAAAAATATATATATTAAAGAATATTTTTTAAAATATATTTTTACAAAATCCACAATTTAACTAGTTGGCAAATGAAGGGATATAATTTTTTTTTATAACAAACTTGAAAAATATTTTTTATAATTTTGATGAAGGAAGGGAGAATAAATAGAAGTGTTTTAAATTGTGATTTTTAAAAAGTTTTAATGAATATTGTTAAAATCATGTTTTAGGCAAAATCCACAAAAACAGTTGGCATATGAAGGGATACAATTTTTTTATAAAAGGAAAATATTTTTTATAGATTTTGATGAAAAAGGGTCTAACATATTTTTTAAATTATACTAGAAGGACAAGTAGAATACAATTTAGAAGGGTTTCAAATGTGATTTAAAAAAAGCTTTTTTAATAAAATATTTTTAAAATATGTTTTACAAAATCACAAAAAAAATATTGAATGAGGGATAAATTTAAAAAAAAAGTGAAAAATATTTTATACATTTTGATGAAAAGGGTTAAAATATTTTTTTAGCTCAGCACTAGAAGGAAAGGCGTAGAATGCAATTTAGAAGGGTTTTAAATGTGATTTTTTGAAAATTTTTTAATGAAATGTAAAATCATTTTAGCAAAATCCACAATGAACTAGTTGGCATATGAAGGGATACAACTTTTTTTATGACAAACGTGAAAATATTTTTTATACATTTTGCATGAAAAGGGTTAAAATATTGTTTTTATAGCACTAGAAGGACAGGCGCCAGAATACAATTTAGAAGGGGTTTAAAGATTTTTTAAAAACTTTTTTCAATGAATATTAAATATGTTTTAAAAATCACAAAAAAACTAGGCATATGAAGGGATACAACGTTTTTAAAAAAAAATGAAAATATATTTTTTATACATTTTGCATGAAAAGGGTTAAAATATTTTTTTAGCTCAGCACTAGAAGGACAGACGTAGAATACAATTTAGAAGGGTTTTAAATGTGATTTTTTTAAAAAGTTTTTCAATGAATATTGTCTAAAATCATGTTTTAGGCAAAATCCAAAAAAACATTTGGCAATGAAGGGATAAACTTTTTTAAAAAAATGTGAAAAATATTTTTTATACATTTTGCATGAAAAGGGTAAAATATTTTTTTTTAATCAGCACTAGAAGGACAGGCGTAGAATGGAATTTAGAAGGGTTTTAAATGTGATTTTTTAAAAAAAGCTTTTTTCAATGAATATTGTCTAAAATCATGTTTTAGGCAAAATCCACAATGCAACTAGTTATATGAAGGGATACAATTTTTTTTTATGACAAACGTGAAAAATATTTCTTATAATTTTGATGAAAAGGGTCTAAAATATTTTTTTACGTTCAGCACTAGAAGGACAGGCGTGAGAATACAATTTAGAAGGGTTTTAAATGTGATTTTTTTAAAAAGCTTTTTTCAATGAATATTGTTAAAATCATGTTTTAGGCAAAATCAAATAAAATAGTTGGCATATGAAGGGATACAACGTTTTTAAAAAAAAGTGAAAAATATTTTTTATAATTTTTGATGAAAAGGGTCTAAAATATTTTTTAAGACTAGAAGGACAGACGAGAGTAAATTTAGAAGGGTTTAAATGGATTTAAAAAAAGCTTTTTTCAATGAATATTGTCTAAAATCATGTTTTAGGCAAAATCCACAATGCAACTAGTCCCGGCATATGAAGGGATAAAATTTTTTTATGACAAACGTGAAAAATATTTTTTAAATTTTGCATGAAAAGGGTTAAAATATTTTATAGAATAGAAGGACAGGCGTAGAATACAATTTAGAAGGGTTTTAAATGTGATTTTTTTAAAAAGAATTTTTCAATGAATATTGTCTAAAATCATGTTTTAGGCAAAATGCACAATGCAACTAGTTGGCATATGAAGGGATAAATTTTTTTTATGACAAAACGGAAAAATATGTTTTTATAAATTTTGCATGAAAAGGGTCCAAAATATTTTTTTTACTCAGCACTAGAAGGAATATGTAGAATTCAACATACAAGGGTTAAAGATTAAAAAAAATTTAATGAATATTGTCTAAAATCATGTTTTAGGCAAAACCAATGCAACTAGTTCGGCATATGAAGGGATAAATTAGATTTTATAACAAAGTGAAAAATATTTTTATACATTTTGCATGAAAAGGGTTAAAATATGTTTTAAGTAGCACTAGAAGGACGAGATGAAGAATATAACATACAAGGGTTTTAAATGTGATTTAAAAAATAATTTATGAATATTTTCTAAAATCATGTTTTAGGCAAAAAAATGCAACAGTTGGCAATGAAGGGATAAAATTTTTTATAACAAACGTGAATAATATTTTTTATACATTTTGCATGAAAAGGTTAATATATTTTTTTAGCTCAGCACTAGAAGGACAGATGTAGAATAAATTTAGAAGGGTTTAAATGTGATTTAAAAAAGCTTTTTTAATGAATATTGTCTAAAATCATGTTTTAGGAAAAATCCACAAAAAAAAGGATATGAAGGGATACAAAGTTTTTATAAAAAACGTGAAAAATATTTTTTATAAATTTTGCAAGAAAAGGGTTAACATATTTTTTTACGTTCAGCACTAGAAGGAAAGGGTAGAATAAATTTAGAAGGTTTAAATGTGATTTAAAAAAAGTAATGAATATTTTAAAATCATGTTTTAGGCAAAATAAAAAAAACAGTGGCATATGAAGGGATACAAAGTTTTTTTAAATAAAAAATAAAATATTTTTTAAATTTTGCATGAAAAGGGTCAAAATATGTTTAAACGTCATATAAGAAGGACATATGTAGAATATCAATATACAAGGGTTTTAAATGTGATTTTTAAAAAATATATTTTTTAAAGAATATTTTTAAAATATATTTTAGGCAAAATGCACAATGCAACTAGTTCGGCATATGAAGGGATAAATTTTTTTTATGACAAACGGGAAAATATTTTTTATATATTTTGCATGAAAAGGGTCTAAAATATTTTTTTAGTTCAGCACTAGAAGGACAGCGTAGAATACAATTTAGAAGGGTTTTAAATGTGATTTTTTAAAAAGCTTTTTAATGAATATTGTTAAAATCATGTTTTTAGGCAAAATCACAATGCAAAGGAATGAAGGGATAAATTTTTTTTATGACAAACGGAAAATATTTTTTATAAATTTTGCATGAAAAGGGTTAAAATATTGTTTTCAGCACTAGAAGGAATATGTAGAATTCAACATAGAAGGGTTTTAAATGTGATTAAAAAAAAATTCAATGAATATTGTCTAAAATCATGTTTTAGGCAAAATCCACAATGCAACTAGTTGGCATATGAAGGGATACAATTTTTTTAGAACAAACGTGAAAAATATTTTTATACACTTTGATGAAAAGGGTTAAAATATGTTTTTAAGTTAGCACTAGAAGGAATGGAAGAATATAAATAGAAGGGTTTAAATGTGATTTTAAAAAAAAATTTAGAATATTTTTAAAATATGTTTTAGGCAAAATCAAATGCAACTAGTGGCATATGAAGGGATACAATTTTTTTATAACAAACGGAATAATATTTTTTATAAATTTTGCATGAAAAGGGTTAAAATATTTTTTTAGTTCAGCACTAGAAGGACAGATGTAGAATACAATTTAGAAGGGTTTTCAAATGTGATTTTTTAAAAAAGCTTTTAATGAATATTGTCTAAAAATATGTTTTAGGCAAAATCCACAAAATAACTAGTTAATGAAGGGATAAAAGTTTAAGAATTTTTTTTTTATAAATTTTGCATGAAAAGGTTAAATATTTTTTAACATTCATCACTAGAAGGACAGACGTAGAATAAACAGAAGGGTTTTCAAATGTGATTTAAAAAAGCTTTTTTAATGAATATTTAATATGTTTTAGGAAAAAATCACAAAAAAACTATGGCATATGAAGGGATACAAAGTTTTTTAATAAAAAAACTGAAATTTAATGAGAAAAGGTTAAAATATGTTTTAACGTATCATAAGAAGGACATATGTAGAATTAACATACAAGGGTTTTAAATGTGATTAAAAAATATATATATTTAAAGAATATTTTCTAAAATCATATTTTAGGAAAATCCACAATTTAATATTGCAAATGAAGGGATATAATTTTTATAAAAACTTGAAAAATATTTTTTATACATTTTGCACTCGAAGGACAGACGAGAATACAATTTAGAAGGGTTTTAATGTGATTTTTTAAAAAGTTTAAGAATATTTTAAAATCATGTTTTAGGCAAAATCCACAAAAAAAACTAGTTCGGCATATGAAGGGATACAATTTTTTTTATAAAAACGGAAAAATATTTTTTATAGATTTTGATGAAAAGGGTTAAAGATATTTTAAATTATCACTAGAAGGACAGACGTAGAATACAATTTAGAAGGGTTTTAAAGTGATTTTAAAAAAAAGCTTTTTAATAAAATATTTTTAAAATCGTTTTAGGAAAATCCACAAAAAACAGTTGGCATATGAAGGATAAACGTTTTTTAAATAAAAAACGTGAAAAATATTTTTATAATTTTGCATGAAAAGGGTTAAAATATTTTTTTACGCTAGACTAGAAGGAAAGGCGTAGAATGCAATTTAGAAGGGTTTTAAATGTGATTTTTTTAAAAAGCTTTTAATGAATATTGTTAAAATCATGTTTTAGGAAAATCCACAATGCAACTAGTCGGCAATGAAGGGATAAATTTTTTTATGACAAACGTGAAAAAATTTTTATACATTTTATGAAAAGGGTTAAAAATGTTTAAGCACTAGAAGGACAGGTGGAGAATACAATTTAGAAGGTTTTAAATGTGATTTTAAAAGTTTTTTCAATGAATATTGTCTAAAATCATGTTTTAGGCAACAATCCACAAAAAAACTAGTTTGGATATGAAGGGATAAACGTTTTTAAATAAAAAAGTGAAAAATATTTTTTATAATTTTGAGGAAAAGGGTCTAAAATATTTTTTTATAGACTAGAAGGACAGACGAAGAATACAACTCTAGAAGGGTTTTCAAATGTGATTTAAAAAAAGCTTTTTAATGAATATTGTTAAAATATGTTTTAGGAAAATCATAATGAACTAGTCGGTATAGGAAGGGATACAATTTTTTTATAACAAACGTGAAAAATATTTTTATAATTTTGCATGAAAAGGTTTAAAATATTTTTTTACATTCAGCACTAGAAGGACATATGTAGAATTCAACATAGAAGGTTTTCAAAGTGAATTTAAAAAATTAATGAATATTGTCTAAAATCATGTTTTAGGCAAAATCCACAATGCAACTAGTTCGGCATATGAAGGGATAAATTTTTTTATAACAAAGTGAATAATATTTTTTATACATTTTGATGAAAAGGGTAATATTAATCACATAAAAAGAAGAATAAATAGAAGGGTTTTAAAAGTGATTTAAAAAAAGTTTTTCAATGAATATTTTTAAAATCATTTTTAGGTAAAATCACAAAAAAACTAGTTCGGCATAGGAAGGAACAACTTTTTTAAAAAAATGTGAAAAATATTTTTTATAATTTTATGAAAAGGTAAAATAAAATTTTAAATTAGCACTAGAAGGAAAGGCGAGAATACAATTTAGAAGGTTTAAATGGGATTTAAAAAAGCTTTTTTCAATGAATATTGTTAAAATCATGTTTTAGGCAAAATCCACAAAAAACTAGTCGGTATATGAAGGGATACAAAGTTTTTTAAATAAAAAACGAGAAAAATATTTTCTTTTAATTTTGCATGAAAAGGGTCTAAAATAGTTTTAACGCTCATCAATAAGAAGGACATATGTAGAATATCAACATACAAGGGTTTTCAAATGTGATTAAAAAATATATATATTTAAAGAATATTTTCTAAAATCATATTTTAGGCAAAATCCACAATTTAACTAGTTCGGCAAATGAAGGGATATAATTTTTTTTATAACAAACTTGAAAAATATTTTTTATAATTAGAAGGACAGACGTAGAATACAATTTAGAAGGTAAATTGTGATTTTTTAAAAAGTTTTAATGAATATTGAAAATATGTTTTAGGCAAAATCACAAAAAAAAGTGATATGAAGGGATACAATTTTTTTATAAAAAAGAAAAATAATTTTATAGATTTTATGAAAAGGGTTAATATATTTTTTTAAATTATCACTAGAAGGACAGACGTAGAATACAATTTAGAAGGGTTTAAATGTGATTTAAAAAAAAGCTTTTTTCAATAAAATATTTTCTAAAATCATGTTTTAGGCAAAATCCACAAAAAAACTAGTTGGCATATGAAGGGATACAAC
Source organism: Coregonus clupeaformis (assembly GCF_020615455.1). NCBI lineage: Eukaryota > Metazoa > Chordata > Actinopteri > Salmoniformes > Salmonidae > Coregonus > Coregonus clupeaformis. The sequence continues at coordinate 136,219 of NW_025534286.1, forward strand.
GCTTTTTAAATAACAAAATGTGAAAAATATTTTTTTATACATTTTGCATGAAAAGGGTTAAAATATTTTTTTTACGTTCAGCACTAGAAGGAAAGGCGAGAATGCAATTTAGAAGGGTTTTCAAATGTGATTTTTTTAAAAGCTTTTTTCAATGAATATTGTCTAAAATCATGTTTTAGGCAAAATCCACAATGCAACTAGTTCGCATATGAAGGGATACAATTTTTTTATGACAAACGTGAAAATATTTTTTATACATTTTGCATGAAAAGGGTCTAAAATATTGTTTTTACGTTCAGCACTAGAAGGACAGGCGTAGAATACAATTTAGAAGGGTTTTCAAATGTGATTTTTTTAAAAAGCTTTTTTCAATGAATATTGTCTAAAATCATGTTTTAGGTAAAATCCACAAACAACTAGTTTGGCATATGAAGGGATACAACGTTTTTTTAAATAAAAATGTGAAAAATATTTTTTATACATTTTGCATGAAAAGGGTCTAAAATATTTTTTTTACGTTCAGCACTAGAAGGACAGACGTAGAATACAATTTAGAAGGGTTTTCAAATGTGATTTAAAAAAGTTTTTTCAATGAATATTGTCTAAAATCATGTTTTAGGCAAAATCCATAATGCAACTAGTTCGGCATAGGAAGGGATACAATTTTTTTATAACAAACGTGAAAAATATTTTTATACATTTTGCATGAAAAGGTTCTAAAATATTTTTTTACATTCAGCACTAGAAGGACATATGTAGAATTCAACATACAAGGGTTTTCAAATGTGATTAAAAAAAAAATTTCAATGAATATTGTCTAAAATCATGTTTTAGGCAAAATCCACAATGCAACTAGTTCGGCATATGAAGGGATACAATTTTTTTTATAACAAACGTGAATAATATTTTTTATACATTTTGCATGAAAAGGGTCTAACATATTTTTTAACATTCATCACTAGAAGGACAGACGTAGAATACAATTTAGAAGGGTTTTCAAATGTGATTTAAAAAAAAAGCTTTTTTCAATGAATATTTTCTAAAATCATGTTTTAGGCAAAATCCACAAAAAAACTAGTTCGGCATATGAAGGGATACAACGTTTTTTAAATAAAAAATGTGAAAATATTTTATACATTTTGCATGAAAAGGGTCTAAAATATTTTTTTACGTTCAGCACTTAGAAGGAAAGGCGTAGAATACAATTTAGAAGGGTTTTCAAATGTGATTTAAAAAAGCTTTTCAATGAATATTGTCTAAAATCATGTTTTAGGCAAAATCCACAAAAACTAGTCTCGGTATATGAAGGGATACAAAGTTTTTTAAATAAAAAACGTGAAAAATATTTTCTTTTAATTTTGCATGAAAAGGGTCTAAAATATGTTTTAACGTTCATCATAAGAAGGACATATGTAGAATTCAACATACAAGGGTTTTCAAATGTGATTAAAAAATATATATATTTAAAGAATATTTTCTAAAATCATATTTTAGGCAAAATCCACAATTTAACTAGTTCGGCAAATGAAGGGATATAATTTTTTTTATAACAAACTTGAAAAATATTTTTTATACATTTTGCATGAAAAGGGTCTAAAATATTTTTTTTTACGTTCAGCACTAGAAGGACAGACGTAGAATACAATTTAGAAGTGTTTTCAAATGTGATTTTTTAAAAGTTTTTTCAATGAATATTGTCTAAAATCATGTTTTAGGCAAAATCCACAAAAAAACTAGTTCGGCATATGAAGGGATACAATTTTTTTTATAAAAAACGTGAAAAATATTTTTTATAGATTTTGCATGAAAAGGGTCTAACATATTTTTTAACATTCATCACTAGAAGGACAGACGTAGAATACAATTTAGAAGGGTTTTCAAATGTGATTTAAAAAGTTTTTTCAATGAATATTTTCTAAAATCATGTTTTACGCAAAAATCCACAATGCAACTAGTTCGGCATATGAAGGGATACAATTTTTTTATAACAGAGGTGAAAAATATTTGTTCTACATTTTTGCATGAAAAGGGTCTAAAATATGTTTTACGTTCAGCACTAGTAGGACAGACGTAGAATACAATTTAGAAGGGTTTTCAAATGTGATTTTAAAAAAAACTTTTTTCAATGAATATTGTCTAAAATCATGTTTTAGGCAAAATCCACAATGCAACTAGTTCGGCATATGAAGGGATACAATTGTTTTTATAACAAATGTGAAAAATATTTTTATACATTTTGCATGAAAAGGGTCTAAAATATGTTTTAACGTTCAGCACTAGAAGGACATATGAAGAATATAACATACAAGGGTTTTCAAATGTGATTTAAAAAAAAAATCTGAATATTGTCTAAAATCATGTTTTAGGCAAAATCCACAATGCAACTAGTTCGGCATATGAAGGGATACATTTTTTTTTATAACAAACGTGAATAATATTTTTTATACATTTTGCATGAAAAGGGTCTAATATTTTTTTTTTACGTTCAGCACTAGAAGGACAGGCGTAGAATACAATTTAGAAGGGTTTTCAAATGTGATTTAAAAAAAAGCTTTTTTCAATGAATATTTTCTAAAATCATGTTTTAGGCAAAATCCACAAAAAAACTAGTTTGGCATATGAAGGGATACAACGTTTTTTAAATAAAAAAGTGAAAAAATATTTTTATACATTTTGCATGAAAAGGGTCTAAAATATTTTTTTACGTTCAGTACTAGAAGGACAGGCGAGAATGCAATTTAGAAGGGTTTTCAAATGTAATTTTTTAAAAAGCTATTTTCAATGAATATTGTCTAAAATCATGTTTTAGGCAAAATCCATAATGCAACTAGTTCGGCATAGGAAGGGATACAATTTTTTTATAACAAACGTGGAAAAATATTTTTATACATTTTGCATGAAAAGGGTTCTAAAATATTTTTTTACATTCAGCACTAGAAGGACATATGTAGAATTCAACATACAAGGGTTTTAAATGTGATTAAAAAAATTCAATGAATATTGTCTAAAATCATGTTTTAGGCAAAATCCACAATGCAACTAGTTCTGCATATGAAGGGATACAATTGTTTTATAACAAACGTGAAAAATATTTTTATACATTTTGCATGAAAAGGGTCTAAAATATGTTTTAACGTTCAGCACTAGAAGGACGTATGAAGAATATAATATACAAGGGTTTTCAAATGTGATTTAAAAAAAAATAATTCTATGAATATTTTCTAAAATCATGTTTTAGGCAAAATCCACAATGCAACTAGTTCGGCATATGAAGGGATACCATTTTTTTATAACAAACGTGAATAATATTTTTTATACATTTTGCATGAAAAGGGTCTAATATATTTTTTTACGTTCAGCACTAGAAGGACAGATGTAGAATACAATTTAGAAGGGTTTTCAAATGTGATTTTTTAAAAAGCTTTTTTCAATGAATATTTTCTAAAATCATGTTTTAGGCAAAATCCACAAAAAAACTAGTTCGGCATATGAAGGGATACAACGTTTTTTAAATAAAAAATGTGAAAAATATTTTTTATACATTTTGCATGAAAAGGGTCTAAAATATTTTTTTTACGTTCAGCACTAGAAGGAAAGGCGTAGAATACAATTTAGAAGGGTTTTCAAATGTGATTTAAAAAAAGCTTTTTTCAATGAATATTGTCTAAAATCATGTTTTAGGCAAAATCCACAAAAAACTAGTTCGGTATATGAAGGGATACAAAGTTTTTTTAAATAAAAAAACGTGAAAAATATTTTCTTTTAATTTTGCATGAAAAGGGTCTAAAAATATGTTTTAACTTCTCATAAGAAGGACATATGTAGAATTCAACATACAAGGGTTTTCAAATGTGATTAAAAAATATATATATTTAAAGAATATTTTCTAAAATCATGTTTTAGGCAAAATCCACAAAAAAACTAGTTCGGCATATGAAGGGATACAACGTTTTTTAAATAAAAATGTGAAAAATATTTTTATACATTTTGCATGAAAAGGGTCTAAAATATTTTTTTACGTTCAGCACTAGAAGGACAGGCGAGAATACAATTTAGAAGGGTTTTCAAATGTGATTTTTTAAAAAGCTTTTTTCAATGAATATTGTCTAAAATCATGTTTTAGGGCAAAATCCACAAAAAACTAGTTTGGCATATGAAGGGATACAACGTTTTTTAAATAAAAAATGTGAAAAATATTTTTATACATTTTGCATGAAAAGGGTCTAAAATATTTTTTTACGTTCAGCACTAGAAGGACAGGCGTAGAATGCAATTTAGAAGGGTTTTCAAATGTGATTTTTTTAAAAAGCTTTTTCAATGAATATTGTCTAAAAATCATGTTTTAGGCAAAATCCACAATGCAAACTAGTTCGGCATATGAAGGGATACAATTTTTTTTTATGACAAACGTGAAAATATTTTTATACATTTTGCATGAAAAGGGTCTAAAATATTTTTTTTACGTTCAGCACTAGAAGGACAGACGTAGAATACAATTTAGAAGGGTTTTCAAATGTGATTTAAAAAAAGCTTTTTTCAATGAATATTGTCTAAAAATCATGTTTTAGGCAAAATCCATAATGCAACTAGTTCGGCATAGGAAGGGATACAATTTTTTTATAACAAACGTGAAAAATATTTTTTATACATTTTGCATGAAAAGGTTCTAAAATATTTTTTTTACATTCAGCACTAGAAGGACATATGTAGGAATTCAACATACAAGGGTTTTCAAATGTGATTAAAAAAATTTCAATGAATATTGTCTAAAATCATGTTTTAGGCAAAATCCACAATGCAACTAGTTCGGCATATGAAGGGTTACAATTGTTTTTATAACAAACGTGAAAAATATTTTTATACATTTTGCATGAAAAGGGTCTAAAATATGTTTTAACGTTCAGCACTAGAAGGACATATGAAGAATATAACATACAAGGGTTTTCAAATGTGATTAAAAAAATAATTCTATGAATATTTTCTAAAAATCATGTTTTAGGCAAAATCCACAAAAACTAGTTTGGCATATGAAGGGATACAACGTTTTTTAAATAAAAATGTGAAAAATATTTTTTTATACATTTTGCATGAAAAGGGTCTAAAATATTTTTTTACGTTCAGCACTAGAAGGACAGGCGTAGAATGCAATTTAGAAGGGTTTTCAAATGTGATTTTTTAAAAAGCTTTTTTCAATGAATATTGTCTAAAATCATGTTTTAGGCAAAATCCACAATGCAACTAGTTCGGCATATGAAGGGATACAATTTTTTTATGACAAACGTGAAAATATTTTTTATACATTTTGCATGAAAAGGGTCTAAAATATTTTTTTACGTTCAGCACTAGAAGGACAGACGTAGAATACAATTTAGAAGGGTTTTCAAATGTGATTTAAAAAAAGCTTTTTTCAATGAATATTGTCTAAAATCATGATTTAGGCAAAATCCATAATGCAACTAGTTCGGCATAGGAAGGGATACAATTTTTTTATAACAAACGTGAAAAATATTTTTTATACATTTTGCATGAAAAGGTTCTAAAATATTTTTTTACATTCAGCACTAGAAGGACATATTTAGAATTCAACATACAAGGGTTTTCAAATGTGATAAAAAAAAAAATTTCAATGAATATTGTCTAAAATCATGTTTTAGGCAAAATCCACAATGCAACTAGTTCGGCATATGAAGGGATACAATTGTTTTTATAACAAACGTGAAAAATATTTTATACATTTTGCATGAAAAGGGTCTAAAATATGTTTTAACGTTCAGCACTAGAAGGATGTATGAAGAATATAACATACAAGGGTTTTCAAATGTGATTTAAAAAAAAAATAATTCTATGAATATTTTCTAAAATCATGTTTTAGGCAAAATCCACAATGCAACTAGTTCGGCATATGAAGGGATACAATTTTTTTTATAACAAACGTGAATAATATTTTTTTATACATTTTGCATGAAAAGGGTCTAATATATTTTTTTTACGTTCAGCACTAGAAGGACAGATGTAGAATACAATTTAGAAGGGTTTTCAAATGTGATTTTTTAAAAAGCTTTTTTCAATGAATATTGTCTAAAATCATGTTTTAGGCAAAATCCACAAAAAAACTAGTTCGGCATATGAAGGGATTCAACGTTTTTTAAATAAAAAATGTGAAAAATATTTTTTATACATTTTTGCATGAAAAGGGTCTAAAATATTTTTTTTACGTTCAGCACTAGAAGGAAAGGCGAGAATACAATTTAGAAGGGTTTTCAAATGTGATTTAAAAAAAAGCTTTTTTCAATGAATATTGTCTAAAATCATGTTTTAGGCAAAATCCACAAAAAAACTAGTTCGGTATATGAAGGTATATATCCACCCCCCCCCACACACACAGCGGAGTCGCTCACCACCTTCCGGAGACATCTGAAACCCCACCTCTTTAAGGAATACCTGGGATAGGATAAAGTAATCCACCCCCCCACCCCACAGCGGAGTCACTCACCACCTTCCGGAGACATTTGAAACCCCACCTCTTTAAGGAATACCTGGGATAGGATAAAGTAATCCTTCTACCCCCTCCCACCCCCCCACACACACAGCGGAGTCGCTCACCACCTTCCGGAGACATTTGAAACCCCACCTCTTTAAGGAATACCTGGGATAGGATAAAGTAATCCTTCTACCCCCCCCCCCACCCCACAGCGGAGTCACTCACCACCTTCCGGAGACATTTGAAACCCCACCTCTTTAAAGAATACCTGGAATAGGACAAAGTAATCCTTCTAACTCCCCCAACCCCTCCCAAATTGTAAAGTGGTTATCCCACTGGCTATAGGGTAAACGCACCAATTTGTGAGTCGCTCTGGCTAAGAGCGTCTGCTAAATGAGTTAATGTGCCCTTGAGCAAGGCACTTAACCCCAATTGCTCCTGTAAGTCGCTCTGGATAAGAGCGTCTGCTAAATGACTAAAATGTAAATGTAAATGTAAGGGATACAAAGTTTTTTAAATAAAAAACGTGAAAAATATTTTCTTTTAATTTTGCATGAAAAGGGTCTAAAATATGTTTTAACGTTCATCATAAGAAGGACATATGTAGAATTCAACATACAAGGGTTTTCAAATGTGATTAAAAATATATATATTTTAAAGAATATTTTCTAAAATCATATTTTAGGCAAAATCCACAATTTAACTAGTTCGGCATATGAAGGGATATAATTTTTTTATGAACAAACTTGAAAAATATTTTTTATACATTTTGCATGAAAAGGGTCTAAAATATTTTTTTTACGTTCAGCACTAGAAGGACAGACGTAGAATACAATTCTAGAAGTGTTTTCAAATGTGATTTTTTAAAAGCTTTTTTTCAATGAATATTGTCTAAAATCATGTTTTAGGCAAAATCCACAAAAAAACTAGTTCGGCATATGAAGGGATACAATTTTTTTATAAAAAAACGTGAAAAATATTTTTTATAAATTTTGCATGAAAAGGGTCAACATATTTTTAACATTCATCACTAGAAGGACAGACGTAGAATACAATTTAGAAGGGTTTTCAAATGTGATTTTAAAAAAAGCTTTTTTCAATGAATATTTTCTAAAAATCATGTTTTAGGCAAAATCCACAAAAAACTAGTTCGGCATATGAAGGGATACAACGTTTTTTTAAATAAAAATGTGAAAAATATTTTTATACATTTTGCATGAAAAAGGGTCTAAAATATTTTTTTACGTTCAGCACTAGAAGGACAGGCGTAGAATACAATTTAGAAGGGTTTTCAAATGTGATTTTTTTAAAAGCTTTTTTCAATGAATATTGTCTAAAATCATGTTTTAGGCAAAATCCACAAAAAAACTAGTTTGGCATATGAAGGGATACAACGTTTTTTAAATAAAAAATGTGAAAAATATTTTTTATACATTTTGCATGAAAAGGGTCTAAAATATTTTTTTTACGTTCAGCACTAGAAGGACAGACGTAGAATACAATTTAGAAGTGTTTTCAAATGTGATTTTTTAAAAAGCTTTTTTCAATGAATATTGTCTAAAATCATGTTTTAGGCAAAATCCACAAAAAAACTAGTTCGGCATATGAAGGGATACAATTTTTTTTAATAAAAACGTGAAAAATATTTTTTATAAATTTTGCATGAAAAGGGTCTAACATATTTTTTAACATTCATCACTAGAAGGACAGACGTAGAATACAATTTAGAAGGGTTTTCAAATGTGATTAAAAAAAGCTTTTTTCAATGAATATTTTCTAAAATCATGTTTTTAGGCAAAATCCACAAAAAAACTAGTTCGGCATATGAAGGGATACAACGTTTTTTAAATAAAAAATGTGAAAAATATTTTTATACATTTTGCATGAAAAGGGTCTAAAATATTTTTTTACGTTCAGCCCTAGAAGGACAGGCGTAGAATACAATTTAGAAGGCTTTTCAAATGTGATTTTTTAAAAGCTTTTTTCAATGAATATTGTCTAAAATCATGTTTTAGGCAAAATCCACAAAAACTAGTTTGGCATATGAAGGGATACAACGTTTTTAAATAAAAAATGTGAAAAATATTTTTATACATTTTGCATGAAAAAGGGGTCTAAAATATTTTTTTACGTTCAGCACTAGAAGGACAGGCGTAGAATGCAATTTAGAAGGGTTTTCAAATGTGATTTTTTTAAAAGCTTTTTCAATGAATATTGTCTAAAATCATGTTTTAGGCAAAATCCACAATGCAACTAGTTCGGCATATGAAGGGATACAATTTTTTTATGACAAACGTGAAAATATTTTTTTATACATTTTGCATGAAAAGGGTCTAAAATATTTTTTTACGTTCAGCACTAGAAGGACAGGCGTAGAATACAATTTAGAAGGGTTTTCAAATGTGATTTAAAAAAAGCTTTTTTCAATGAATAATGTCTAAAATCATGTTTTAGGCAAAATCCACAAAAAAACTAGTTCGGTATATGAAGGGATACAAAGTTTTTTAAATAAAAAACGTGAAAAATATTTTCTTTTAATTTTGCATGAAAAGGGTCTAAAATATGTTTTAACGTTCATCATAAGAAGGACATATGTAGAATTCAACATACAAGGGTTTTCAAATGTGATTAAAAAAAAAATTTCAATGAATATTGTCTAAAATCATGTTTTAGGCAAAATCCACAATGCAACTAGTTCGGCATATGAAGGGATACAATTGTTTTTATAACAAACGTGAAAAATATTTTTATACATTTTGCATGAAAAGGGTCTAAAATATGGTTTAACGTTCAGCACTAGAAGGACGTATGAAGAATATAACATACAAGGGTTTTCAAATGTGATTTTAAAAAATTAATTCTATGAATATTTTCTAAAATCATGTTTTAGGCAAAATCCACAATGCAACTAGTTCGGCATATGAAGGGATACAATTTTTTTTATAACAAACGTGAATAATATTTTTATACATTTTGCATGAAAAGGGTCTAATATATTTTTTTTACGTTCAGCACTAGAAGGACAGATGTAGAATACAATTTAGAATTGTTTTCAAATGTGATTTTTTAAAAGCTTTTTCAATGAATATTGTCTAAAATCATGTTTTAGGCAAAATCCACAAAAAAACTAGTTCGGCATATGAAGGGATACAAAAGTTTTTTTTATAAAAAACGTGAAAAATATTTTTTTATAAATTTTGCATGAAAAGGGTCTAAACATATTTTTTAACATTCATCACTAGAAGGAGAGACGTAGAATACAATTTAGAAGGGTTTTCAAATGTGATTTAAAAATAGCTTTTTTCAATGAATATTTTCTAAAATCATGTTTTAGGCAAAATCCACAAAAAAACTAGTTCGGCATATGAAGGGATACAACGTTTTTTAAATAAAAAATGTGAAAAATATTTTTATACATTTTGCATGAAAAGGGTCTAAAATATTTTTTTACGTTCAGCACTAGAAGGACAGGCGTAGAATACAATTTAGAAGGGTTTTCAAATGTGATTTAAAAAAAGCTTTTTTTCAATGAATATTGTCTAAAATCATGTTTTAGGCAAAATCCACAAAAAACTAGTTCGGTATATGAAGGGATACAAAGTTTTTTAAATAAAAAAACGTGAAAAATATTTTCTTTTAATTTTGCATGAAAAGGGTCTAAAATATTTTTTTTACGTTCAGCACTAGAAGGACATATGTAGAATTCAACATACAAGGGTTTTCAAATGTGATTTAAAAAAATAATACTTCTATGAATATTTTCTAAAATCATGTTTTAGGCAAAATCCACAATGCAACTAGTTCGGCATATGAAGAGATACAATTTTTTTTATAACAAACGTGAAAAATATTTTTTATTAATTTTGCATGAAAAGGGTCTAAAATATATTTTTTACATTCAGCATTAGAAGGACATATGTAGAATTCAACATACAAGGGTTTTCAAATGTGATTTAAAAAAAAAAAATTCAATGAATATTTTCTAAAATCATGTTTTACGCAAAATCCCCAATGCAACTATTTCGGCATATGAAGGGATACAATGTTTTTTATAACAGAGGTGAAAAATATTTGTTCTACATTTTGCATGAAAAGGGTCTAAAATATTTTTTTTACGTTCAGCACTAGTAGGACAGACGTAGAATACAATTTAGAAGGGTTTTCAAATGTGATTTAAAAAAAAAGCTTTCTTCAATGAATATTGTCTAAAATCATGTTTTAGGCAAAATCCACAATGCAACTAGTTCGGCATATGAATGGATAATTTTTTTTTTATAACAAACTTGAAAAATAGTTTTTATACATTTTGCATGAAAAGGGTCTAAAATATTATTTTTTTACGTTCAGCACTAGAAGGACAGACGTAGAATACAATTTAGAAGTGTTTTCAAATGTGATTTTTTAAAAAGCTTTTTTCAATGAATATTGTCTAAAATCATGTTTTAGGCAAAATCCACAAAAAAACTAGTTCGGCATATGAAGGCATACAAAGTTTTTTTTATAAAAAACGTGAAGAATATTTTTTATTAATTTTGCATGAAAAGGGTCTAAAATATTTTTTTACGTTCAGCACTAGAAGGACATATGTAGAATTCAACATACAAGGGTTTTCAAATGTGATTTAAAAAAATAATACTTCTATGAATATTTTCTAAAATCATGTTTTAGGCAAAATCCACAATGCAACTAGTTCGGCATATGAAGAGATACAATTTTTTTTATAACAAACGTGAAAAATATTTTTTATTAATTTTGCATGAAAAGGGTCTAAAATATATTTTTTATGTTCAGCATTAGAAGGACATATGTAGAATTCAACATACAAGGGTTTTCAAATGTGATTTAAAAAAAAATAATTCAATGAATATTGTCTAAAATCATGTTTTAGGCAAAATCCACAATGCAACTAGTTCGGCATATGAAGGGATACAATTTTTTTTATAACAAAGGTGAAAAACATTTGTATACATTTTGCATGAAAAGGGTCTAAAATATTTTTTTAACGTTCAGCACTAGAAGGACATATGTAGAATTCAACATACAAGTGTTTTCAAATGTGATAAAAAAAAAAAAAATTCAATGAATATTTTCTAAAATCATGTTTTAGGCAAAATCCACAATGCAGCTAGTTCTAAATATGAAGGGATACAATTATTTTTATAACAAACGTGAAAAATATTTTTTATACATTTTGCATGAAAAGGGTCTAAAATATTTTTTCTACGTTCAGCACTAGAAGGACAGACGTAGAATACAATTTTGAAGGGTTTTCAAATGTGATTTTTTAAAAAGCTTTTTTCAATGAATATTGTCTAAAATCATGTTTTAGGCAAAATCCACAAAAAAAGTAGTTCGGCATATGAAGGGATACAATTTTTTTTATAACAAACGTGAAAAATATTTTTTATACATTTTGCATGAAAAGGGTCTAAAATATTTTTTTTACGTTCAGCATTAGAAGGACATATGTAGATTTCAACATACAAGGGTTTTCAAATGTGATTAAAAAAAATAAAAAATCAATGAATATTGTCTAAAATCATGTTTTAGGCAAAATCCACAATGCAACTAGTTCAGCATATGAAGGGATAATATTTTTTTAATAACAAACGTGAAAAATATTTGTATACATTCTGCATGAAAAGGGTCTAAAATATTTTTTTTACGTTCAGCACTAGAAGGACAGACGTAGAATACAATTTAGAAGGGTTTTCAAATGTGATTTTAAAAAAACTTTTTTCAATGAATATTGTCTAAAATCATGTTTTAGGCAAAATCCATAATGCAACTAGTTCGGCATAGGAAGGGATACAATTTTTTTTATAACAAACGTGAAAAATATTTTTATACATTTTGCATGAAAAGGTTCTAAAATATTTTTTTAACGTTCAGCACTAGAAGGACATATGTAGAATTCAACATACAAGGGTTTTCAAATGTGATTAAAAAAAAATTCAATGAATATTGTCTAAAATCATGTTTTAGGCAAAATCCACAATGCAACTAGTTCGGCATATGAAGGGATACAATTGTTTTTATAACAAATGTGAAAATATTTTATACATTTTGCATGAAAAGGGTCTAAAATATGTTTTAACGTTCAGCACTAGAAGGACATATGAAGAATATAACATACAAGGGTTTTCAAATGTGATAAAAAAAAAAAAATTCAATGAATATTGTCTAAAATCATGTTTTAGGCAAAATCCACAATGCAACTAGTTCGGCATATGAAGGGATATTTTTTTTTAATAACAAACGTGAATAATATTTTTATACATTTTGCATGAAAAGGGTCTAATATATTTTTTTACGTTCAGCACTAGAAGGACAGACGTAGAATACAATTTAGAAGGGTTTTCAAATGTGATTTTTATAAGCTTTTTTCAATGAATATTGTCTATAATCATGTTTTAGGCAAAATCCACAAAAAAACTAGTTCGGCATATGAAGGGATACAAATTTTTTTATAACAAACGTGAAAACTATTTTTTATACATTATGCATGAAAAGGGTCTAACATATTTTTTAACATTCATCACTAGAAGGACAGACGTAGAATACAATTTAGAAGGGTTTTCAAATGTGATTTAAAAAAAGCTTTTTTCAATGAATATTTTCTAAAATCATGTTTTAGGCAAAATCCACAAAAAAACTAGTTCGGCATATGAAGGGATACAACGTTTTTTTAAATAAAAAAATGTGAAAAATATTTTTTATACATTTTGCATGAAAAGGGTCTAAAATATTTTTTTTACGTTCAGCACTAGAAGGACAGGCGTAGAATGCAATTTAGAAGGGTTTTCAAATGTGATTTTTTTAAAAGCTTTTTTCAATGAATATTGTCTAAAATCATGTTTTAGGCAAAATCCACAATGCAACTAGTTCGGCATATGAAGGGATACAATTGTTTTTATAACAAACGTGAAAAATATTTTTATACATTTTGCATGAAAAGGGTCTAAAATATGTTTTAACGTTCAGCACTAGAAGGACGTATGAAGAATATAACATACAAGGGTTTTCAAATGTGATTTAAAAAAAAATAATTCTATGAATATTTTCTAAAATCATGTTTTAGGCAAAATCCACAATGCAACTAGTTCGGCATATGAAGGGATACAATTTTTTTTATAACAAACGTGAATAATATTTTTTATACATTTTGCATGAAAAGGGTCTAATATATTTTTTTACGTTCAGCACTAGAAGGACAGATGTAGAATACAATTTAGAAGGGTTTTCAAATGTGATTTTTTAAAAGCTTTTTTCAATGAATATTGTCTAAAATCATGTTTTAGGCAAAATCCCCAAAAAAATTAGTTCGGCATATGAAGGGATACAAAGTTTTTTTATAAAAAACGTGAAAAAATATTTTTATAAATTTTGCATGAAAAGGGTCTAAAATATTTTTTTTACGTTCAGCACTAGAAGGACAGGCGTAGAATACAATTTAGAAGGGTTTTCAAATGTGATTTTTTAAAAGCTTTTTTCAATTAATATTGTCTAAAATCATGTTTTAGGCAAAATCCACAATGCAACTAGTTCGGCATATGAAGGGATACAATTTTTTTATAACAAACGTGAAAATATTTTTATACATTTTGCATGAAAAGGGTCTAAAATAATTTTTTTACGTTCAGCACTAGAAGGACAGACGTAGAATACAATTTAGAAGGGTTTTCAAATGTGATTTAAAAAAAGCTTTTTCAATGAATATTGTCTAAAATCATGTTTTAGGCAAAATCCATAATGCAACTAGTTCGGCATAGGAAGGGATACAATTTTTTTTTATAACAAACGTGAAAAATATTTTTATACATTTTGCATGAAAAGGTTCTAAAATATTTTTTTAACATTCAGCACTAGAAGGACATATGTAGAATTCAACATACAAGGGTTTTCAAATGTGATTTTTAAAAAAAATGCAATGAATATTGTCTAAAATCATGTTTTAGGCAAAATCCACAATGCAACTAGTTCGGCATATGAAGGGATACAATTGTTTTTATAACAAACGTGAAATTTTTTTTATACATTTTGCATGAAAAGGGTCTAAAATATGTTTTAACGTTCAGCACTAAAAGGACGTATGAAGAATATAACATACAAGGGTTTTCAAATGTGATTTTAAAAATAATAATTCTATGAATATTTTCTAAAATCATGTTTTAGGCAAAATCCACAATGCAACTAGTTCGGCATATGAAGGGATACAATTTTTTTTATAACAAACGTGAATAAATTTTTTTATACATTTTGCATGAAAAGGGTCTAATATATATTTTTTACGTTCAGCACTAGAAGGACAGACGTAGAATACAATTTAGAAGGGTTTTCAAATGTGATTTTAAAAAAATCTTTTTCAATGAATATTTTCTAAAATCATGTTTTAGGCAAAATCCACAAAAAAACTAGTTCGGCATATGAAGGGATACAACGTTTTTTAAATAAAAAACGTGAAAAATATTTGTTATACATTTTGCATGAAAAGGGTCTAAAATATTTTTTTTACGTTCAGCACTAGAAGGACAGACGTAGAATACAATTTTGAAGGGTTTTCAAATGTGATTTAAAAAAAAGCTTTTTTCAATGAATATTTTCTAAAATCATGTTTTAGGCAAAATCCACAAAAAACTAGTTCGGCATATGAAGGGATTCAACGTTTTTTTAAATAAAAAATGTGAAAAATATTTTTTATACATTTTGCATGAAAAGGGTCTAAAATATTTTTTTTACGTTCAGCCCTAGAAGGACAGGCGTAGAATACAATTTAGAAGGCTTTTCAAATGTGATTTTTTTAAAAGCTTTTTTCAATGAATATTGTCTAAAATCATGTTTTAGGCAAAATCCACAATGCAACTAGTTCGGCATATGAAGGGATACAATTTTTTTTATAACAAACGTGAAAATATTTTTATACATTTTGCATGAAAAGGGTCAAATATATATTTTTACGTTCAGCACTAGAAGGACAGACGTAGAATACAATTTAGAAGGGTTTTCAAATGTGATTTAAAAAAGCTTTTTTCAATGAATATTGTCTAAAATCATGTTTTAGGCAAAATCCATAATGCAACTAGTTCGGCATAGGAAGGGATACAATTTTTTTTATAACAAACGTGAAAAATATTTTTATACATTTTGCATGAAAAGGTTCTAAAATATTTTTTTAACATTCAGCACTAGAAGGACATATGTAGAATTCAACATACAAGGGTTTTCAAATGTGATTAAATAAAAAATATTCAATGAATATTGTCTAAAATCATGTTTTAGGCAAAATCCACAATGCAACTAGTTCGGCATATGAAGGGATACAATTTTTTTTATAACAAACGTGAATAAATTTTTTTATACATTTTGCATGAAAAGGGTCTAATATATATTTTTTACGTTCAGCACTAGAAGGACAGACGTAGAATACAATTTAGAAGGGTTTTCAAATGTGATTTAAAAAAAATCTTTTTTCAATGAATATTTTCTAAAATCATGTTTTAGGCAAAATCCACAAAAAAACTAGTTCGGCATATGAAGGGATACAACGTTTTTTAAATAAAAAACGTGAAAAATATTTGTTATACATTTTGCATGAAAAGGGTCTAAAATATTTTTTTACGTTCAGCACTAGAAGGACAGACGTAGAATACAATTTTGAAGGGTTTTCAAATGTGATTTAAAAAAAGCTTTTTCAATGAATATTTTCTAAATCATGTTTTAGGCAAAATCCACAAAAAAACTAGTTCGGCATATGAAGGGATTCAACGTTTTTTAAATAAAAATGTGAAAAAATATTTTTTATACATTTTGCATGAAAAGGGTCTAAAATATTTTTTTACGTTCAGCCCTAGAAGGACAGGCGTAGAATACAATTTAGAAGGCTTTTCAAATGTGATTTTTTTAAAAGCTTTTTTCAATGAATATTGTCTAAAATCATGTTTTAGGCAAAATCCACAATGCAACTAGTTCGGCATATGAAGGGATACAATTTTTTTTATAACAAACGTGAAAATATTTTTTATACATTTTGCATGAAAAGGGTCAAATATATATTTTTACGTTCAGCACTAGAAGGACAGACGTAGAATACAATTTAGAAGGGTTTTCAAATGTGATTTAAAAAAGCTTTTTTCAATGAATATTGTCTAAAATCATGTTTTAGGCAAAATCCATAATGCAACTAGTTCGGCATATGAAGGGATACAATTTTTTTATAACAAACGTGAAAAATATTTTTATACATTTTGCATGAAAAGGTTCTAAAATATTTTTTTAACATTCAGCACTAGAAGGACATATGTAGAATTCAACATACAAGGGTTTTCAAATGTGATTAAATAAAAAATATTCAATGAATATTGTCTAAAATCATGTTTTAGGCAAAATCCACAATGCAACTAGTTCGGCATATGAAGGGATACAATTTTTTATAACAAACGTGAAAAATATTTTTATACATTTTGCATGAAAATGGTCTAAAATATGTTTTTAACGTTTCAGCACTAGAAGGACGTATGAAGAATATAACATACAAGGGTTTTCAAATGTGCTTTAAAAAAATAATTCTATGAATATTTTCTAAAATCATGTTTTAGGCAAAATCCACAATGCAACTAGTTCGGCATATGAAGGGATACAATTTTTTTATAACAAACGTGAAAAATATTATTTATAAATTTTGCATGAAAAGGGTCTAACATATTTTTTAACATTCATCACTAGAAGGACAGACGTAGAATACAATTTAGAAGGGGTTTTCAAATGTGATTTAAAAAAAAGCTTTTTCAATGAATATTTTCTAAAATCATGTTTTAGGCAAAATTCACAATGCCACTAGTTCGGCATATGAAGGGATACAATTTTTTTATAACAAACGTGAAAATATTTTTTATACATTTTGCATGAAAAGGGTCTAATATATTTTTTTACGTTCAGCACTAGAAGGACAGACGTAGAATACAATTTAGAAGGGTTTTCAAATGTGATTTAAAAAAGCTTTTTTTCAATGAATATTGTCTAAAATCATGTTTTAGGCAAAATCCATAATGCAACTAGTTCGGCATAGGAAGGGATACAATTTTTTTATAACAAACGTGAAAAATATTTTTATACATTTTGCATGAAAAGGTTCTAAAATATTTTTTTTACATTCAGCACTAGAAGGACATATGTAGAATTCAACATACAAGGGTTTTCAAATGTGATTAAAAAGAAAATATTCAATGAATATTGTCTAAAATCATGTTTTAGGCAAAATCCACAATGCAACTAGTTCGGCATATGAAGGGATACAATTGTTTTTATAACAAACGTGAAAAATATTTGTTCTACATTTTGCATGAAAAGGGTCTAAAATATTTTTTTTACGTTCAGCACTAGTAGGACAGACGTAGAATACAATTTAGAAGGGTTTTCAAATGTGATTTAAAAAAAAAGCTTTCTTCAATGAATATTGTCTAAAATCATGTTTTAGGCAAAATCCACAATGCAACTAGTTCGGCATATGAAGGGATACAATTTTTTTTATAACAAAGGTGAAAAACATTTGTATACATTTTGCATGAAAAGGGTCTAAAATATTTTTTTAACGTTCAGCACTAGAAGGACATATGTAGAATTCAACATACAAGTGTTTTCAAATGTGATAAAAAAAAAAATTCAATGAATATTTTCTAAAATCATGTTTTAGGCAAAATCCACAATGCAGCTAGTTCTAAATATGAAGGGATACAATTATTTTTATAACAAACGTGAAAAATATTTTTATACATTTTGCATGAAAAGGGTCTAAAATATTTTTTCTACGTTCAGCACTAGAAGGACAGACGTAGAATACAATTTTGAAGGGTTTTCAAATGTGATTTTTTAAAAGCTTTTTTCAATGAATATTTTCTAAAATCATGTTTTAGGCAAAATCCACAAAAAAACTAGTTCGGCATATGAAGGGATACAACGTTTTTTTTATAACAAACGTGAAAATATTTTTTATACATTTTGCATGAAAAGGGTCTAAAATATTTTTTTTACGTTCAGCACTAGAAGGACATATGTAGATTTCAACATACAAGGGTTTTCAAATGTGATTAAAAAAAATAAAAAATCAATGAATATTGTCTAAAATCATGTTTTAGGCAAAATCCACAATGCAACTAGTTCAGCATATGAAGGGATAATATTTTTTTAATAACAAACGTGAAAAATATTTGTATACATTTTGCATGAAAAGGGTCTAAAATATTTTTTTTACGTTCAGCACTAGAAGGACAGACGTAGAATACAATTTAGAAGGGTTTTCAAATGTGATTTAAAAAAAAACTTTTTTCAATGAATATTGTCTAAAATCATGTTTTAGGCAAAATCCATAATGCAACTAGTTCGGCATAGGAAGGGATACAATTTTTTATAACAAACGTGAAAATATTTTTATACATTTTGCATGAAAAGGTTCTAAAATATTTTTTTTAACGTTCAGCACTAGAAGGACATATGTAGAATTCAACATACAAGGGTTTTCAAAATGTGATTTAAAAAAAAATTCAATTAATATTGTCTAAAATCATGTTTTAGGCAAAATCCACAATGCAACTAGTTCGGCATATGAAGGGATACAATTGTTTTTATAACAAATGTGAAAAATATTTTTATACATTTTGCATGAAAAGGGTCTAAAATATGTTTTAACGTTCAGCACTAGAAGGACATATGAAGAATATAACATACAAGGGTTTTCAAATGTGATAAAAAAAAAAAATTCAATGAATATTGTCTAAAATCATGTTTTAGGCAAAATCCACAATGCAACTAGTTCGGCATATGAAGGGATATTTTTTTTTAAATAACAAACGTGAATAATATTTTTTATACATTTTGCATGAAAAGGGTCTAATATATTTTTTTTACGTTCAGCACTAGAAGGACAGACGTAGAATACAATTTAGAAGGGTTTTCAAATGTGATTTTTTAAAAAGCTTTTTTCAATGAATATTGTCTAAAATCATGTTTTAGGCAAAATCCACAAAAAAACTAGTTCGGCATATGAAGGGATACAAAGTTTTTTTATAAAAAACGTGAAAAATATTTTTTATAAATTTTGCATGAAAAGGGTCTAACATATTTTTTAACATTCATCACTAGAAGGACAGACGTAGAATACAATTTAGAAGGGTTTTCAAATGTGATTTAAAAAAAGCTTTTTTCAATGAATATTTTCTAAAATCATGTTTTAGGCAAAATCCACAAAAAATAGTTCGGCATATGAAGGGATACAACGTTTTTTAAATAAAAATGTGAAAAATATTTTTATACATTTTGCATGAAAAGGGTCTAAAATATTTTTTTACGTTCAGCACTAGAAGGACAGGCGTAGAATGCAATTTAGAAGGGTTTTCAAATGTGATTTTTTAAAAAGCTTTTTCAATGAATATTGTCTAAAATCATGTTTTAGGCAAAATCCACAATGCAACTAGTTCGGCATATGAAGGGATACAATTGTTTTTTATAACAAACGTGAAAAATATTTTTATACATTTTGCATGAAAAGGGTCTAAAATATGTTTTAACGTTCAGCACTAGAAGGACGTATGAAGAATATAACATACAAGGGTTTTCAAATGTGATTTAAAAAAAATAATTCTATGAATATTTTCTAAAATCATGTTTTAGGCAAAATCCACAATGCAACTAGTTCGGCATATGAAGGGATACAATTTTTTTATAACAAACGTGAATAATATTTTTTATACATTTTGCATGAAAAGGGTCTAATATATTTTTTTACGTTCAGCACTAGAAGGACAGATGTAGAATACAATTTAGAAGGGTTTTCAAATGTGATTTTTTAAAAAGCTTTTTTCAATGAATATTGTCTAAAATCATGTTTTAGGCAAAATCCACAAAAAAACTAGTTCGGCATATGAAGGGATACAAAGTTTTTTTATAAAAAACGTGAAAAATATTTTTTATAAATTTTGCATGAAAAGGGTCTAAAATATTTTTTTACGTTCAGCACTAGAAGGACAGGCGTAGAATACAATTTAGAAGGGTTTTCAAATGTGATTTTTTTAAAAGCTTTTTTCAATTAATATTGTCTAAAATCATGTTTTAGGCAAAATCCACAATGCAACTAGTTCGGCATATGAAGGGATACAATTTTTTTTATAACAAACGTGAAAATATTTTTATACATTTTGCATGAAAAGGGTCTAAAATAATTTTTTTACGTTCAGCACTAGAAGGACAGACGTAGAATACAATTTAGAAGGGTTTTCAAATGTGATTTAAAAAAAAGCTTTTTTCAATGAATATTGTCTAAAATCATGTTTTAGGCAAAATCCATAATGCAACTAGTTCGGCATAGGAAGGGATACAATTTTTTTTTATAACAAACGTGAAAAATATTTTTATACATTTTGCATGAAAAGGTTCTAAAATATTTTTTTAACATTCAGCACTAGAAGGACATATGTAGAATTCAACATACAAGGGTTTTCAAATGTGATTTAAAAAAAAAATGCAATGAATATTGTCTAAAATCATGTTTTAGGCAAAATCCACAATGCAACTAGTTCGGCATATGAAGGGATACAATTGTTTTTATAACAAACGTGAAATTTTTTTTTATACATTTTGCATGAAAAGGGTCTAAAATATGTTTTAACGTTCAGCACTAAAAGGACGTATGAAGAATATAACATACAAGGGTTTTCAAATGTGATTTTAAAAATAATAATTCTATGAATATTTTCTAAAATCATGTTTTAGGCTAAATCCACAATGCAACTAGTTCGGCATATGAAGGGATACAATTTTTTTTATAACAAACGTGAATAATATTTTTTATACATTTTGCATGAAAAGGGTCTAATATATATTTTTTACGTTCAGCACTAGAAGGACAGACGTAGAATACAATTTAGAAGGGTTTTCAAATGTGATTTAAAAAAAATATTTTTTCAATGAATATTTTCTAAAATCATGTTTTAGGCAAAATCCACAAAAAAACTAGTTCGGCATATGAAGGGATACAACGTTTTTTTAAATAAAAAACGTGAAAAATATTTGTTATACATTTTGCATGAAAAGGGTCTAAAATATTTTTTTTACGTTCAGCACTAGAAGGACAGACGTAGAATACAATTTTGAAGGGTTTTCAAATGTGATTTAAAAAAAAGCTTTTTTCAATGAATATTTTCTAAAATCATGTTTTAGGCAAAATCCACAAAAAACTAGTTCGGCATATGAAGGGATACAACGTTTTTTAAATAAAAAATGTGAAAAATATTTTTTATACATTTTGCATGAAAAGGGTCTAAAATATTTTTTTTACGTTCAGCCCTAGAAGGACAGGCGTAGAATACAATTTAGAAGGCTTTTCAAATGTGATTTTTTTAAAAGCTTTTTTCAATGAATATTGTCTAAAATCATGTTTTAGGCAAAATCCACAATGCAACTAGTTCGGCATATGAAGGGATACAATTTTTTTTATAACAAACGTGAAAATATTTTTTATACATTTTGCATGAAAAGGGTCAAATATATATTTTTTACGTTCAGCACTAGAAGGACAGACGTAGAATACAATTTAGAAGGGTTTTCAAATGTGATTTAAAAAAAAGCTTTTTTCAATGAATATTGTCTAAAATCATGTTTTAGGCAAAATCCATAATGCAACTAGTTCGGCATAGGAAGGGATACAATTTTTTTTATAACAAACGTGAAAAATATTTTTATACATTTTGCATGAAAAGGGTCTAAAATATTTTTTTTAACGTTCAGCACTAGAAGGACATATGTAGAATTCAACATACAAGGGTTTTCAAATGTGATTTAATAAAAAATATTCAATGAATATTGTCTAAAATCATGTTTTAGTTAAAATCCACAATGCAACTAGTTCGGCATATGAAGGGATACAATTTTTTTATAACAAACGTGAAAAATATTATTTATAAATTTTGCATGAAAAGGGTCTAACATATTTTTTTAACATTCATCACTAGAAGGACAGACGTAGAATACAATTTAGAAGGGTTTTCAAATGTGATTTAAAAAAAAGCTTTTTTCAATGAATATTTTCTAAAATCATGTTTTAGGCAAAATTCACAATGCCACTAGTTCGGCATATGAAGGGATACAATTTTTTTTATAACAAACGTGAAAATATTTTTTATACATTTTGCATGAAAAGGGTCTAATATATTTTTTTACGTTCAGCACTAGAAGGACAGACGTAGAATACAATTTAGAAGGGTTTTCAAATGTGATTTAAAAAAAGCTTTTTTCAATGAATATTGTCTAAAATCATGTTTTAGGCAAACTCCATAATGCAACTAGTTCGGCATAGGAAGGGATACAATTTTTTTTATAACAAACGTGAAAAATATTTTTATACATTTTGCATGAAAAAGGGTTCTAAAATATTTTTTTACATTCAGCACTAGAAGGACATATGTAGAATTCAACATACAAGGGTTTTCAAATGTGATTAAAAAGAAAATATTCAATGAATATTGTCTAAAATCATGTTTTAGGCAAAATCCACAATGCAACTAGTTCGGCATATGAAGGGATACAATTGTTTTTTATAACAAACGTGAAAAATATTTTTATACATTTTGCATGAAAAGGTTCTAAAATATTTTTTAACGTTCAGCACTAGAAGGACATATGTAGAATTCAACATACAAGGGTTTTCAAATGTGATTTAAAAAAAAAATTCAATGAATATTGTCTAAAATCATGTTTTAGATAAAATCCACAATGCAACTAGTTCGGCATATGAAGGGATACAATTGTTTTTATAACAAACGTGAAAAATATTTTTATACATTTGTCATGAAAAGGGTCTAAAATATGTTTTAATGTTCAGCACTAGAAGGACATATGAAGAATATAACATACAAGGGTTTTCAAATGTGATTTAAAAAATAATAATTCTATGAATATTTTCTAAAATCATGTTTTAGGCAAAATCCACAATGCAACTAGTTCGGCATATGAAGGGATACATTTTTTTATAACAAACGTGAATAATATTTTTATACATTTTGCATGAAAAGGGTCTAATATATTTTTTTAACGTTCAGCACTAGAAGGACAGACGTAGAATACAATTTAGAAGGGTTTTCAAATGTGATTTAAAAAAATCTTTTTTCAATGAATATTTTCTAAAATCATGTTTTAGGCAAAATCCACAAAAAAACTAGTTCGGCATATGAAGGGATACAACGTTTTTAAAATAAAAAACGTGAAAAATATTTGTTATACATTTTGCATGAAAAGGGTCTAAAATAATTTTTTTACGTTCAGCACTAGAAGGACAGACGTAGAATACAATTTTGAAGGGTTTTCAAATGTGATTTTTTAAAAGCTTTTTTCAATGAATATTGTCTAAAATCATGTTTTAGGCAAAATCCACAAAAAAACTAGTTCGGCATATGAAGGGATACAACGTTTTTTAAATAAAAAATGTGAAAAATATTTTTTATACATTTTGCATGAAAAGGGTCTAAAATATTTTATTTACGTTCAGCACTAGAAGGACAGGCGTAGAATACAATTTAGAAGGGTTTTCAAATGTGATTTTTTAAAAAGCTTTTTTCAATGAATATTGTCTAAAATCATGTTTTAGGCAAAATCCACAATGCAACTAGTTCGGCATAGGAAGGGATACAATTTTTTTTATAACAAACGTGAAAAATATTTTTTATACATTTTGCATGAAAAGGTTCTAAAATATTTTTTTTAACATTCAGCACTAGAAGGACATATGTAGAATTCAACATACAAGGGTTTTCAAATGTGATTAAATAAAAAATATTCAATGAATATTGTCTAAAATCATGTTTTAGGCAAAATCCACAATGCAACTAGTTCGGCATATGAAGGGATACAATTTTTTTTATAACAAACGTGAAAAATATTTTTATACATTTTGCATGAAAATGGTCTAAAATATGTTTTAACGTTCAGCACTAGAAGGACGTATGAAGAATATAACATACAAGGGTTTTCAAATGTGCTTTAAAAAAAATAATTCTATGAATATTTTCTAAAATCATGTTTTAGGCAAAATCCACAATGCAACTAGTTCGGCATATGAAGGGATACAATTTTTTTTATAACAAACGTGAAAAATATTATTTATAAATTTTGCATGAAAAGGGTCTAACATATTTTTTAACATTCATCACTAGAAGGACAGACGTAGAATACAATTTAGAAGGGTTTTCAAATGTGATTTAAAAAAAATCTTTTTTCAATGAATATTTTCTAAAATCATGTTTTAGGCAAAATTCACAATGCCACTAGTTCGGCATATGAAGGGATACAATTTTTTTTATAACAAACGTGAAAATATTTTTTATACATTTTGCATGAAAAGGGTCTAATATATTTTTTTTACGTTCAGCACTAGAAGGACAGACGTAGAATACAATTTAGAAGGGTTTTCAAATGTGATTTAAAAAAAAGCTTTTTTCAATGAATATTGTCTAAAATCATGTTTTAGGCAAAATCCACAATGCAACTAGTTCGGCATAGGAAGGGATACAATTTTTTTTATAACAAACGTGAAAATTATTTTTATACATTTTGCATGAAAAGGTTCTAAAATATTTTTTTTACATTCAGCACTAGAAGGACATATGTAGAATTCAACATACAAGGGTTTTCAAATGTGATTTAAAAGAAAATATTCAATGAATATTGTCTAAAATCATGTTTTAGGCAAAATCCACAATGCAAACTAGTTCGGCATATGAAGGGATACAATTGTTTTTATAACAAACGGAAAAATATTTTTATACATTTTGCATGAAAAGGTTCTAAAATATTTTTTTTAACGTTCAGCACTAGAAGGACATACGTAGAATACAACATACAAGGGTTTTCAAATGTGATTTAAAAAAAAAATTCAATGAATATTGTCTAAAATCATGTTTTAGGCAAAATCCACAATGCAACTAGTTCGGCATATGAAGGGATACCATTTTTTTATAACAAACGTGAAAAATATTTTTATACATTTTGCATGAAAAGGTTCTAAAATATTTTTTTAACGTTCAGCACTAGAAGGACATATGTAGAATTCAACATACAAGGGTTTTCAAATGTGATTTAAATGAAAAAATTCAATGAATATTGTCTAAAATCATGTTTTAGGCAAAATCCACAATGCAACTAGTTCTGCATATGAAGGGATACAATTTTTTTTATAACAAACGTGAAAAATATTTTTATACATTTTGCATGAAAATGGTCTAAAATATGTTTTAACGTTCAGCACTAGAAGGACGTATGAAGAATAGCAACATACAAGGGTTTTCAAATGTGCTTTAAAAAAAATAATTCTATGAATATTTTCTAAAATCATGTTTTAGGCAAAATCCACAATGCAACTAGTTCGGCATATGAAGGGATACAATTTTTTTTATAACAAACGTGAAAAATATTATTTATAAATTTTGCATGAAAAGGGTCTAACATATTTTTTAACATTCATCACTAGAAGGACAGACGTAGAATACAATTTAGAAGGGTTTTCAAATGTGATTTAAAAAAAATCTTTTTTCAATGAATATTTTCTAAAATCATGTTTTAGGCAAAATTCACAATGCCACTAGTTCGGCATATGAAGGGATACAATTTTTTTATAACAAACGTGAAAATATTTTTTATACATTTTGCATGAAAAGGGTCTAATATATTTTTTTTACGTTCAGCACTAGAAGGACAGACGTAGAATACAATTTAGAAGGGTTTTCAAATGTGATTTAAAAAAAAGCTTTTTTCAATGAATATTGTCTAAAATCATGTTTTAGGCAAAATCCATAATGCAACTAGTTCGGCATAGGAAGGGGATACAATTTTTTTATAACAAACGTGAAAATTATTTTTATACATTTTGCATGAAAAGGTTCTAAAATATTTTTTTACATTCAGCACTAGAAGGACATATGTAGAATTCAACATACAAGGGTTTTCAAATGTGATTAAAAAAGAAAATATTCAATGAATATTGTCTAAAATCATGTTTTAGGCAAAATCCACAATGCAACTAGTTCGGCATATGAAGGGATACAATTGTTTTTATAACAAACGTGAAAAATATTTTTTATACATTTTGCATGAAAAGGTTCTAAAATATTTTTTAACGTTCAGCACTAGAAGGACATATGTAGAATTCAACATACAAGGGTTTTCAAATGTGATTTAAAAAAAAATTCAATGAATATTGTCTAAAATCATGTTTTAGGTAAAATCCACAATGCAACTAGTTCGGCATATGAAGGGATACAATTGTTTTATAACAAACGTGAAAAATATTTTTATACATTTGTCATGAAAAGGGTCTAAAATATGTTTTAACGTTCAGCACTAGAAGGACATATGAAGAATATAACATACAAGGGTTTTCAAATGTGATTAAAAAAAAAATTATTCTATGAATATTTTCTAAAATCATGTTTTAGGCAAAATCCACAATGCAACTAGTTCGGCATATGAAGGGATACACTTTTTTTAAAACAAACGTGAATAATATTTTTTATACATTTTGCATGAAAAGGGTCTAATATATGTTTTAACGTTCAGCACTAGAAGGACAGATGTAGAATACAATTTAGAAGGGTTTTCAAATGTGATTTAAAAAAATCTTTTTTCAATGAATATTTTCTAAAATCATGTTTTAGGCAAAATCCACAAAAAAACTAGTTCGGCATATGAAGGGATACAACGTTTTTTAAATAAAAAACGTGAAAAATATTTGTTATACATTTTGCATGAAAAGGGTCTAAAATATTTTTTTTACGTTCAGCACTAGAAGGACAGGCGTAGAATACAATTTAGAAGGGTTTTCAAATGTGATTTTTTTAAAAGCTTTTTTCAATTAATATTGTCTAAAATCATGTTTTAGGCAAAATCCACAATGCAACTAGTTCGGCATATGAAGGGATACAATTTTTTTTATAACAAACGTGAAAATATTTTTATACATTTTGCATGAAAAGGTTCTAAAATATTTTTTTTTAACATTCAGCACTAGAAGGACATATGTAGAATTCAACATACAAGGGTTTTCAAATGTGATTTAAAAAAAAAATGCAATGAATATTGTCTAAAATCATGTTTTAGGCAAAATCCACAATGCAACTAGTTCGGCATATGAAGGGATACAATTGTTTTTATAACAAACGTGAATTTTTTTTTTATACATTTTGCATGAAAAGGGTCTAAAATATGTTTTAACGTTCAGCACTAAAAGGACGTATGAAGAATATAACATACAAGGGTTTTCAAATGTGATTTTAAAAATAATAATTCTATGAATATTTTCTAAAATCATGTTTTAGGCAAAATCCACAATGCAACTAGTTCGGCATATGAAGGGATACAATTTTTTTATAACAAACGTGAATAATATTTTTTATACATTTTGCATGAAAAAGGGTCTAATATATTTTTTTACGTTCAGCACTAGAAGGACAGATGTAGAATACAATTTAGAAGGGTTTTCAAATGTGATTTTTTTAAAAAGATTTTTTCAATGAATATTGTCTAAAATCATGTTTTAGGCAAAATCCACAAAAAACCTAGTTCGGCATATGAAGGGATACAACGTTTTTTAAATAAAAAACGTGAAAAATATTTTTTTATACATTTTGCATGAAAAGGGTCTAAAATATTTTTTTTACGTTCAGCACTAGAAGGACAGACGTAGAATACAATTTTGAAGGGTTTTCAAATGTGATTTTAAAAAAAGCTTTTTTCAATGAATATTTTTCTAAAATCATGTTTTAGGCAAAATCCACAAAAAAACTAGTTCGGCATATGAAGGGATACAACGTTTTTTAAATAAAAACGTGAAAAATATTTGTTATACATTTTGCATGAAAAGGGTCTAAAAATATTTTTTTACGTTCAGCACTAGAAGGACAGGCGTAGAATACAATTTTGAAGGGTTTTCAAATGTGATTTTTTAAAAAGCTTTTTTCAATGAATATTGTCTAAAATCATGTTTTAGGCAAAATCCACAAAAAAAGTAGTTCGGAATATGAAGGGATACAAAGTTTTTTTAATAAAAAAACGTGAAAAATATTTTTTATAAATTTTGCATGAAAAGGGTCTAACATATTTTTTAACATTCATCACTAGAAGGACAGACTTAGAATACAATTTAGAAGGGTTTTCAAATGTGATTTAAAAAAAAGCTTTTTTCAATGAATATTTTCTAAAATCATGTTTTAGGCAAAATCCACAAAAAAACTAGTTCGGCATATGAAGGGATACAACGTTTTTTTATAAAAAACGTGAAAAATATTTTTTATAAATTTTGCATGAAAAGGGTCTAAAATATTTTTTTTACGTTCAGCACTAGAAGGACAGGCGTAGAATACAATTTAGAAGGGTTTTCAAATGTGATTTTTTTAAAAGCTTTTTTCAATTAATATTGTCTAAAATCATGTTTTAGGCAAAATCCACAATGCAACTAGTTCGGCATATGAAGGGATACAATTTTTTTTATAACAAACGTGAAAATATTTTTATACATTTTGCATGAAAAGGTTCTAAAATATTTTTTTAACATTCAGCACTAGAAGGACATATGTAGAATTCAACATACAAGGGTTTTCAAATGTGATTTAAAAAAAAAAATGCAATGAATATTGTCTAAAATCATGTTTTAGGCAAAATCCACAATGCAACTAGTTCGGCATATGAAGGGATACAATTGTTTTTATAACAAACGTGAAATTTTTTTATACATTTTGCATGAAAAGGGTCTAAAATATGTTTTAACGTTCAGCACTAAAAGGACGTATGAAGAATATAACATACAAGGGTTTTCAAATGTGATTTTAAAAATAATAATTCTATGAATATTTTCTAAAATCATGTTTTAGGCAAAATCCACAATGCAACTAGTTCGGCATATGAAGGGATACAATTTTTTTTATAACAAACGTGAATAATATTTTTTATACATTTTGCATGAAAAGGGTCTAATATATTTTTTTTACGTTCAGCACTAGAAGGACAGATGTAGAATACAATTTAGAAGGGTTTTCAAATGTGATTTTTTAAAAAGATTTTTTCAATGAATATTGTCTAAAATCATGTTTTAGGCAAAATCCACAAAAAAACTAGTTCGGCATATGAAGGGATACAACGTTTTTTAAATAAAAAACGTGAAAATATTTGTTATACATTTTGCATGAAAAGGGTCTAAAATATTTTTTTACGTTCAGCACTAGAAGGACAGGCGTAGAATACAATTTTGAAGGGTTTTCAAATGTGATTTAAAAAAGCTTTTTTCAATGAATATTTTC
Source organism: Coregonus clupeaformis (assembly GCF_020615455.1). NCBI lineage: Eukaryota > Metazoa > Chordata > Actinopteri > Salmoniformes > Salmonidae > Coregonus > Coregonus clupeaformis. The sequence continues at coordinate 166,027 of NW_025534286.1, forward strand.
TAAAATCATGTTTTAGGCAAAATCCACAAAAAACTAGTTCGGCATATGAAGGGATACAACGTTTTTTAAATAAAAAACGTGAAAAATATTTGTTATACATTTTGCATGAAAAGGGTCTAAAATATTTTTTACGTTCAGCACTAGAAGGACAGACGTAGAATACAATTTTGAAGGGTTTTCAAATGTGATTTTTTAAAAAGCTTTTTTCAATGAATATTGTCTAAAATCATGTTTTAGGCAAAATCCACAAAAAAAGTAGTTCGGAATATGAAGGGATACAAAGTTTTTTTATAAAAAAACGTGAAAAATATTTTTTATAAATTTTGCATGAAAAGGGTCTAACATATTTTTTAACATTCATCACTAGAAGGACAGACTTAGAATACAATTTAGAAGGGTTTTCAAATGTGATTTAAAAAAAGCTTTTTCAATGAATATTTTCTAAAATCATGTTTTAGGCAAAATCCACAAAAAAACTAGTTCGGCATATGAAGGGATACAACGTTTTTTTATAAAAAACGTGAAAAATATTTTTTATAAATTTTGCATGAAAAGGGTCTAAAATATTTTTTTACGTTCAGCACTAGAAGGACAGGCGTAGAATACAATTTAGAAGGGTTTTCAAATGTGATTTTTAAAAAGCTTTTTTCAATTAATATTGTCTAAAATCATGTTTTAGGCAAAATCCACAATGCAACTAGTTCGGCATATGAAGGGATACAATTTTTTTATAACAAACGTGAAAATATTTTTATACATTTTGCATGAAAAGGTTCTAAAATATTTTTTTAACATTTCAGCACTAGAAGGACATATGTAGAATTCAACATACAAGGGTTTTCAAATGTGATTTAAAAAAAAATGCAATGAATATTGTCTAAAATCATGTTTTAGGCAAAATCCACAATGCAACTAGTTCGGCATATGAAGGGATACAATTGTTTTTATAACAAACGTGAAATTTTTTTTTATACATTTTGCATGAAAAGGGTCTAAAATATGTTTTAACGTTCAGCACTAAAAGGACGTATGAAGAATATAACATACAAGGGTTTTCAAATGTGATTTTAAAAATAATAATTCTATGAATATTTTCTAAAATCATGTTTTAGGCAAAATCCACAATGCAACTAGTTCGGCATATGAAGGGATACAATTTTTTTTATAACAAACGTGAATAATATTTTTTTATACATTTTGCATGAAAAGGGTCTAATATATTTTTTTACGTTCAGCACTAGAAGGACAGATGTAGAATACAATTTAGAAGGGTTTTCAAATGTGATTTTTTAAAAAGATTTTTTCAATGAATATTGTCTAAAATCATGTTTTAGGCAAAATCCACAAAAAAACTAGTTCGGCATATGAAGGGATACAACGTTTTTTAAATAAAAAACGTGAAAAATATTTGTTATACATTTTGCATGAAAAGGGTCTAAAATATTTTTTTTACGTTCAGCACTAGAAGGACAGACGTAGAATACAATTTTGAAGGGTTTTCAAATGTGATTTAAAAAAAGCTTTTTTCAATGAATATTTTCTAAAATCATGTTTTAGGCAAAATCCACAAAAAAAACTAGTTCGGCATATGAAGGGATACAACGTTTTTAAATAAAAAAATGTGAAAAATATTTTTATACATTTTGCATGAAAAGGGTCTAAAATATTTTTTTTACGTTCAGCCCTAGAAGGACAGGCGTAGAATACAATTTAGAAGGCTTTTCAAATGTGATTTTTTAAAAGCTTTTTCAATGAATATTGTCTAAAATCATGTTTTAGGCAAAATCCACAATGCAACTAGTTCGGCATATGAAGGGATACAATTTTTTTATAACAAACGTGAAAATATTTTTATACATTTTGCATGAAAAGGGTCAAATATATATTTTTTACGTTCAGCACTAGAAGGACAGACGTACAATACAATTTAGAAGGGTTTTCAAATGTGATTTTAAAAAAAGCTTTTTTCAATGAATATTGTCTAAAATCATGTTTTAGGCAAAATCCACAATGCAACTAGTTCGGCATATGAAGGGATACAACGTTTTTTTATAACAAACGTGAATAATATTTTTTTATACATTTTGCATGAAAAGGGTCTAATATATTTTTTTACGTTCAGCACTAGAAGGACAGACGTAGAATACAATTTAGAAGGGTTTTCAAATGTGATTTTAAAAAAATCTTTTTCAATGAATATTTTCTAAAATCATGTTTTAGGCAAAATCCACAAAAAACTAGTTCGGCATATGAAGGGATACAACGTTTTTTAAATAAAAAAGCGAAAAAATATTTGTTATACATTTTGCATGAAAAGGGTCTAAAATATTTTTTTACGCTCAGCACTAGAAGGACAGACGTGAGAATACAATTTTGAAGGGTTTTCAAATGTGATTTAAAAAAAGCTTTTCAATGAATATTTTCTAAAATCATGTTTTAGGCAAAATCCACAAAAAAACTAGTTCGGCATATGAAGGGATACAACGTTTTTTTAATAAAAAATGTGAAAAATATTTTTATACATTTTGCATGAAAAGGTTCTAAAATATTTTTTTAACATTCAGCACTAGAAGGACATATGTAGAATTCAACATACAAGGGTTTTCAAATGTGATTAAAAAAAAATTCAATGAATATTGTCTAAAATCATGTTTTAGGCAAAATCCACAATGCAACTAGTTCGGCATATTCACATTACATTTTATAGCAGACGCTTAAGCTTAGGAGCAATTAGGGTTAAGTGCCTTGCTTAAGGGCACATCGACAGATTTTTCACCAGTCGGCCGATTAGATCAGCGACCTTTGGTTACTGGCACAACGCACCCACTAAGCTAGAAGGGATACAATTGTTTTTATAACAAACGTGAAAAATATTTTTATACATTTTGCATGAAAAGGGTCTAAAATATGTTTTAACGTTCAGCACTAGAAGGAAGTATGAAGAATATAACATACAAGGGTTTTCAAATGTGCTTTAAAAAAAAATAATTCTATGAATATGTTCTAAAATCATGTTTTAGGCAAAATCCACAATGCAACTAGTTCGGCATATGAAGGGATAACATTTTTTTATAACATACGTGAGTAATATTTTTATACATTTTGCATGAAAAGGGTCTAAAATATTTTTTTACGTTCAGCACTAGAAGGACAGACGTAGAATACAATTTTGAAGGGTTTTCAAATGTGATTTTTTAAAAAGCTTTTTTCAATGAATATTGTCTAAAATCATGTTTTAGGCAAAATCCACAAAAAACTAGTTCGGCATATGAAGGGATACAACGTTTTTTTATAAAAACGTGAAAAATATTTTTTATAAATTTTGCATGAAAAGGGTCTAACATATTTTTTAACATTCATCACTAGAAGGACAGACGTAGAATACAATTTAGAAGGGTTTTCAAATGTGATTTAAAAAAGCCTTTTTCAATGAATATTTTCTAAAATCATGTTTTAGGCAAAATCCACAAAACAACTAGTTCGGCATATGAAGGGATACAACGTTTTTAAATAAAAAAATGTGAAAAATATTTTTATACATTTTGCATGAAAAGGGTCTAAAAAATTTTTTTACGTTCAGCACTAGAAGGACAGGCGTAGAATACAATTTAGAAGGGTTTTCAAATGTGATTTTTAAAAAGCTTTTTTCAATGAATATTGTCTAAAATCATGTTTTAGGCAAAATCCACAATGCAACTAGTTCGGCATAGGAAGGGATACAATTTTTTTATAACAAACGTGAAAAATATTTTTTATACATTTTGCATGAAAAGGTTCTAAAATATTTTTTTAACATTCAGCACTAGAAGGACATATGTAGAATTCAACATACAAGGGTTTTCAAATGTGATTAAAAAAAAATATTCAATGAATATTGTCTAAAATCATGTTTTAGGCAAAATCCACAATGCAACTAGTTCGGCATATGAAGGGATACAATTTTTTTATAACAAACGTGAAAAATATTTTTATACATTTTGCATGAAAATGTTCTAAAATATGTTTTAACGTTCAGCACTAGAAGGACGTATGAAGAATATAACATACAAGGGTTTTCAAATGTGCTTTCAAAAAAATAATTCTATGAATATTTTCTAAAATCATGTTTTAGGCAAAATCCACAATGCAACTAGTTCGGCATATGAAGGGATACAATTTTTTTTATAACAAACGTGAAAAATATTATTTATAAATTTTGCATGAAAAGGGTCTAATATATTTTTAACGTTCATCACTAGAAGGACAGATGTAGAATACAATTTAGAAGGGTTTTCAAATGTGATTTAAAAAAAAGCTTTTTCAATGAATATTTTCTAAAATCATGTTTTAGGCAAAATTCACAATGCCACTAGTTCGGCATATGAAGGGATACAAAGTTTTTTTATAACAAACGTGAAAATATTTTTATACATTTTGCATGAAAAGGGTCTAATATATTTTTTTACGTTCAGCACTAGAAGGACAGACGTAGAATACAATTTAGAAGGGTTTTCAAATGTGATTTAAAAAAGCTTTTTTCAATGAATATTGTCTAAAATCATGTTTTAGGCAAAATCCATAATGCAACTAGTTCGGCATAGGAAGGGATACAATTTTTTTTTATAACAAACGTGAAAAATATTTTTATACATTTTGCATGAAAAGGTTCTAAAATATTTTTTTTACATTCAGCACTAGAAGGACATATGTAGAATTCAACATACAAGGGTTTTCAAATGTGATTAAAAAGAAAATATTCAATGAATATTGTCTAAAATCATGTTTTAGGCAAAATCCACAATGCAACTAGTTCGGCATATGAAGGGATACAATTGTTTTTATAACAAACGTGAAAAATATTTTTTTATACATTTTGCATGAAAAGGTTCTAAAATATTTTTTTAACGTTCAGCACTAGAAGGACATATGTAGAATTCAACATACAAGGGTTTTCAAATGTGATTTAAAAAAAAAAAATTCAATGAATATTGTCTAAAATCATGTTTTAGATAAAATCCACAATGCAACTAGTTCGGCATATGAAGGGATACAATTGTTTTTATAACAAACGTGAAAAATATTTTTATACATTTGTCATGAAAAAGGGTCTAAAATATGTTTTAACGTTCAGCACTAGAAGGACATATGAAGAATATAACATACAAGGGTTTTCAAATGTGATTTAAAAAATAATAATTCTAGTGAATATTTTCTAAAATCATGTTTTAGGCAAAATCCACAATGCAACTAGTTCGGCATATGAAGGGATACAATTTTTTTATAACAAACGTGAATAATATTTTTATACATTTTGCATGAAAAGGGTCTAATATATTTTTTTACGTTCAGCACTAGAAGGACAGACGTAGAATACAATTTAGAAGGGTTTTCAAATGTGATTTAAAAAAATCTTTTTCAATGAATATTTTCTAAAATCATGTTTTAGGCAAAATCCACAAAAAAACTAGTTCGGCATATGAAGGGATACAACGTTTTTTTAAATAAAAAACGTGAAAAATATTTGTTATACATTTTGCATGAAAAGGGTCTAAAATATTTTTTTTAACGTTCAGCACTAGAAGGACAGGCGTAGAATACAATTTTGAAGGGTTTTCAAATGTGATTTTTTAAAAAGCTTTTTCAATGAATATTGTCTAAAATCATGTTTTAGGCAAAATCCACAAAAAAACTAGTTCGGCATATGAAGGGATACAACGTTTTTTTATAAAAACGTGAAAAATATTTTTATAAATTTTGCATGAAAAGGGTCTAACATATTTTTTAACATTCATCACTAGAAGGACAGACGTAGAATACAATTTAGAAGGGTTTTCAAATGTGATTTAAAAAAAGCTTTTTTCAATGAATATTTTCTAAAATCATGTTTTAGGCAAAATCCACAAAAAAACTAGTTCGGCATATGAAGGGATACAACGTTTTTTAAATAAAAAACGTGAAAAATATTTTTATACATTTTGCATGAAAAGGGTCTAAAATATTTTTTTACGTTCAGCACTAGAAGGACAGGCGTAGAATACAATTTAGAAGGGTTTTCAAATGTGATTTTTTAAAAAGCTTTTTCAATGAATATTGTCTAAAATCATGTTTTAGGCAAAATCCACAATGCAACTAGTTCGGCATAGGAAGGGATACAATTTTTTTATAACAAACGTGAAAAATATTTTTTATACATTTTGCATGAAAAGGTTCTAAAATATTTTTTTAACATTCAGCACTAGAAGGACATATGTAGAATTCAACATACAAGGGTTTTCAAATGTGATTAAATAAAAATATTCAATGAATATTGTCTAAAATCATGTTTTAGGCAAAATCCACAATGCAACTAGTTCGGCATATGAAGGGATACAATTTTTTTATAACAAACGTGAAAAATATTTTTATACATTTTGCATGAAAATGGTCTAAAATATGTTTTTAACGTTCAGCACTAGAAGGACGTATGAAGAATACAACATACAAGGGGTTTTCAAATGTGATTTAAAAAAATAATTCTATGAATATTTTCTAAAATCATGTTTTAGGCAAAATCCACAATGCAACTAGTTCGGCATATGAAGGGATACAATTTTTTTTATAACAAACGTGAAAAATATTATTTATAAATTTTGCATGAAAAGGGTCTAACATATTTTTTAACATTCATCACTAGAAGGACAGACGTAGAATACAATTTAGAAGGGTTTTCAAATGTGATTTAAAAAAAAGCTTTTTTCAATGAATATTTTCTAAAATCATGTTTTAGGCAAAATTCACAATGCCACTAGTTCGGCATATGAAGGGATACAATTTTTTTATAACAAACGTGAAAATATTTTTTATACATTTTGCATGAAAAGGGTCTAATATATTTTTTTTACGTTCAGCACTAGAAGGACAGACGTAGAATACAATTTAGAAGGGTTTTCAAATGTGATTTAAAAAAAAGCTTTTTTCAATGAATATTGTCTAAAATCATATTTTAGGCAAAATCCATAATGCAACTAGTTCGGCATAGGAAGGGATACAATTTTTTTATAACAAACGTGAAAATTATTTTTATACATTTTGCATGAAAAGGTTCTAAAATATTTTTTTAACATTCAGCACTAGAAGGACATATGTAGAATTCAACATACAAGGGTTTTCAAATGTGATTAAAAAAGAAAATATTCAATGAATATTGTCTAAAATCATGTTTTAGGCAAAATCCACAATGCAACTAGTTCGGCATATGAAGGGATACAATTGTTTTTATAACAAACGTGAAAAATATTTTTATACATTTTGCATGAAAAGGTTCTAAAATATTTTTTTTAACGTTCAGCACTAGAAGGACATATGTAGAATTCAACATACAAGGGGTTTTCAAATGTGATTTTAAAAAAAAAATTCAATGAATATTGTCTAAAATCATGTTTTAGATAAAATCCACAATGCAACTAGTTCGGCATATGAAGGGATACAATTGTTTTTATAACAAACGTGAAAAATATTTTTATACATTTGTCATGAAAAGGGTCTAAAATATGTTTTAACGTTCAGCACTAGAAGGACATATGAAGAATATAACATACAAGGGTTTTCAAATGTGATTTAAAAAAATAATAATTCTATGAATATTTTCTAAAATCATGTTTTAGGCAAAATCCACAATGCAACTAGTTCGGCATATGAAGGGATAAATTTTTTTTTATAACAAACGTGAATAATATTTTTTTATACATTTTGCATGAAAAGGGTCTAATATATTTTTTTTACGTTCAGCACTAGAAGGACAGACGTAGAATACAATTTAGAAGGGTTTTCAAATGTGATTTAAAAAAAATCTTTTTTCAATGAATATTTTCTAAAATCATGTTTTAGGCAAAATCCACAAAAAAACTAGTTCGGCATATGAAGGGATACAACGTTTTTTAAATAAAAAACGTGAAAAATATTTGTTATACATTTTGCATGAAAAGGGTCTAAAATATTTTTTTTACGTTCAGCACTAGAAGGACAGACGTAGAATACAATTTTGAAGGGTTTTCAAATGTGATTTTTTAAAAAGCTTTTTTCAATGAATATTGTCTAAAATCATGTTTTAGGCAAAATCCACAAAAAAAGTAGTTCGGAATATGAAGGGATACAAAGTTTTTTTTATAAAAAAACGTGAAAAATATTTTTTATAAATTTTGCATGAAAAGGGTCTAAAATATTTTTTTTACGTTCAGCCCTAGAAGGACATGCGTAGAATACAATTTAGAAGGGTTTTCAAATGTGATTTTTTAAAAAGCTTTTTTCAATGAATATTGTCTAAAATCATGTTTTAGGCAAAATCCACAATGCAACTAGTTCGGCATATGAAGGGATACATTTTTTTTTATAACAAACGTGAAAATATTTTTTATACATTTTGCATGAAAAGGGTCTAATATATATTTTTTACGTTCAGCACTAGAAGGACAGACGTACAATACAATTTAGAAGGGTTTTCAAATGTGATTTAAAAAAAAGCTTTTTTCAATGAATATTGTCTAAAATCATGTTTTAGGCTAAATCCATAATGCAACTATTAGGCATATGAAGGGATACAATTTTTTTTATAACAGAGGTGAAAAATATTTTTTCTACATTTTGCATGAAAAGGTTCTAAAATATTTTTTTAACGTTCAGCACTAGAAGGACGTATGTAGAATTCAACATACAAGGGTTTTCAAATGTGATTAAAAAAAAATATATTCAATGAATATTGTCTAAAATCATGTTTTAGGCAAAATCCACAATGCAACTAGTTCGGCATATTTACATTTACATTTTAGTCATTTAGCAGACGCTCTTATCCAGAGCGACTTACAGGAGCAATTAGGGTTAAGTGCCTTGCTTAAGGGCACATCGACAGATTTTTCACCTAGTCGGCGCGGGGATTAGAACCAGCGACCTTTCGGTTACTGGCACAACGCTCTTACCCACTAAGCTACCTGAAGGGATACAATTGTTTTTATAACAAACGTGAAAAATATTTTTATTTATTTTGCATGAAAAGGGTCTAAAATATGTTTTAACGTTCAGCACTAGAAGGAAGTATGAAGAATATAACATACAAGGGTTTTCAAATGTGCTTTAAAAAAAAATAATTCTATGAATATTTTCTAAAATCATGTTTTAGGCAAAATCCACAATGCAACTAGTTCGGCATATGAAGGGATACAATTTTTATAACATACGTGACTAATATTTTTTATACATTTTGCATGAAAAGGGTCTTAAATATTTTTTTTGCGTTCAGCACTAGAAGGACAGACGTAGAATACAATTTTGAAGGGTTTTCAAATGTGATTTTTTTAAAAGCTTTTTTCAATGAATATTGTCTAAAATCATGTTTTAGGCAAAATCCACAAAAAAACTAGTTCGGCATATGAAGGGATACAACGTTTTTTAAATAAAAAATTTGAAAAATATTTTTTATACATTTTGCATGAAAAGGGTCTAAAATATTTTTTTTACGTTCAGCACTAGAAGGACAGGCGTAGAATACAATTTAGAAGGGTTTTCAAATGTGATTTTTTTAAAAGCTTTTTTCAATGAATATTGTCTAAAATCATGTTTTAGGCAAAATCCACAATGCAACTAGTTCGGCATAGGAAGGGATACAATTTTTTTTATAACAAACGTGAAAAATATTTTTTATACATTTTGCATGAAAAGGTTCTAAAATATTTTTTTTAACATTCAGCACTAGAAGGACATATGTAGAATTCAATATACAAGGGTTTTCAAATGTGATTAAATAAAAAATAATTCTATGAATATTTTCTAAAATCATGTTTTAGGCAAAATCCACAATGCAACTAGTTCGGCATATGAAGGGATACAATTTTTTTTATAACAAACGTGAAAAATATTATTTATACATTTTGCATGAAAAGGGTCTAACATATTTTTTAACATTCATCACTAGAAGGACAGACGTAGAATACAATTTAGAAGGGTTTTCAAATGTGATTTAAAAAAAAGCTTTTTTCAATGAATATTTTCTAAAATCATGTTTTAGGCAAAATCCACAATGCCACTAGTTCGGCATATGAAGGGATACAATTTTTTTTATAACAAACGTGAAAATATTTTTTATACATTTTGCATGAAAAGGGTCTAATATATTTTTTTTACGTTCAGCACTAGAAGGACAGACGTAGAATACAATTTAGAAGGGTTTTCAAATGTGATTTAAAAAAAGCTTTTTTCAATGAATATTGTCTAAAATCATGTTTTAGGCAAAATCCATAATGCAACTAGTTCGGCATAGGAAGGGATACAATTTTTTTATAACAAACGTGAAAAATATTTTTATACATTTTGCATGAAAAGGTTCTAAAATATTTTTTTTACATTCAGCACTAGAAGGACATATGTAGAATTCAACATACAAGGGTTTTCAAATGTGATTAAAAAGAAAATATTCAATGAATATTGTCAAAAATCATGTTTTAGGCAAAATCCACAATGCAACTAGTTCGGCATATGAAGGGATACAATTGTTTTTATAACAAACGTGAAAAATATTTTTATACATTTTTGCATGAAAAGGGTCTAAAATATGTTTTAACGTTCAGCACTAGAAGGACGTATGAAGAATATAACATACAAGGGTTTTCAAATGTGATTTAAAAAAATAATTCTATGAATATTTTCTAAAATCATGTTTTAGGCAAAATCCACAATGCAACTAGTTCGGCATATGAAGGGATACAATTTTTTTTATAACAAACGTGAGTAATATTTTTTATACATTTTGCATGAAAAGGGTCTAATAAAAAGTTTTTTTACGTTCAGCACTAGAAGGACAGATGTAGAATACAATTTAGAAGGGTTTTCAAATGTGATTTAAAAAAAAGCTTTTTTCAATGAATATTGTCTAAAATCATGTTTTAGGCAAAATCCACAAAAAAACTAGTTCGGCATATGAAGGGATACAAAGTTTTTTTATAAAAAACGTGAAAAATATTTTTTATAAATTTTGCATGAAAAGGGTCTAACATATTTTTTAACATTCATCACTAGAAGGACAGACGTAGAATACAATTTAGAAGGGTTTTCAAATGTGATTTTAAAAAAGCTTTTTCAATGAATATTTTCTAAAATCATGTTTTAGGCAAAATCCACAATGCCACTAGTTCGGCATATGAAGGGATACAATTTTTTTTATAACAAACGTGAAAATATTTTTTATACATTTTGCATGAAAAGGGTCTAATATATTTTTTTTACGTTCAGCACTAGAAGGACAGACGTAGAATACAATTTAGAAGGGTTTTCAAATGTGATTTAAAAAAAGCTTTTTTCAATGAATATTGTCTAAAATCATGTTTTAGGCAAAATCCATAATGCAACTAGTTCGGCATAGGAAGGGATACAATTTTTTTTATAACAAACGTGAAAAATATTTTTTATACATTTTGCATGAAAAGGTTCTAAAATATTTTTTTACATTCAGCACTAGAAGGACATATGTAGAATTCAACATACAAGGGTTTTCAAATGTGATTAAAAAGAAAATATTCAATGAATATTGTCTAAAATCATGTTTTAGGCAAAATCCACAACGCAACTAGTTCGGCATATGAAGGGATACAATTGTTTTTATAACAAACGTGAAAAATATTTTTATACATTTTGCATGAAAAGGGTCTAAAATATGTTTTAACGTTCAGCACTAGAAGGACGTATGAAGAATATAACATACAAGGGTTTTCAAATGTGATTTAAAAAAAATAATTCTATGAATATTTTCTAAAATCATGTTTTAGGCAAAATCCACAATGCAACTAGTTCGGCATATGAAGGGATACAATTTTTTTTATAACAAACGTGAATAATATTTTTTATACATTTTGCATGAAAAGGGTCTAATATATTTTTTTTACGTTCAGCACTAGAAGGACAGATGTAGAATACAATTTAGAAGGGTTTTCAAATGTGATTTTTTAAAAAGCTTTTTTCAATGAATATTGTCTAAAATCATGTTTTAGGCAAAATCCACAAAAAAACTAGTTCGGCATATGAAGGGATACAAAGTTTTTTTATAACAAACGTGAAAATATTTTTATAAATTTTGCATGAAAAGGGTCTAAAATATTTTTTTTACGTTCAGCACTAGAAGGACAGGCGTAGAATACAATTTAGAAGGGTTTTCAAATGTGATTTTATTAAAAGCTTTTTTCAATTAATATTGTCTAAAATCATGTTTTAGGCAAAATCCATAATGCAACTAGTTCAGCATAGGAAGGGATACAATTTTTTTATAACAAACGGAAAAATATTTTTATACATTTTGAATGAAAAGGTTCTAAAATATTTTTTTAACATTCCGCACTAGAAGGACATATGTAGAATTCAACATACAAGGGTTTTCAAATGTGATTAAAAAAAAAAAATTCAATGAATATTGTCTAAAATCATGTTTTAGGCAAAATCCACAATGCAACTAGTTCGGCATATGAAGGGATACAATTGTTTTTATAACAAACGTGATTTTTTTTTTAATACATTTTGCATGAAAAGGGTCTAAAATATGTTTTAACGTTCAACACTAAAAGGACGTATGAAGAATATAACATACAAGGGTTTTCAAATGTGATTTTAAAAATAATAATTCTATGAATATTTTCTAAAATCATGTTTTAGGCAAAATCCACAATGCAACTAGTTCGGCATATGAAGGGATACAAAGTTTTTTTTATAAAAAACGTGAAAAATATTTTTTTGAAATTTGGCATGAAAAGGGTCTAACATATTTTTTAACGTTCATTACTAGAAGGACATATGTAGAATATAACATACAAGGTTTTTCAAATGTGATTTAAAAAAAATAATTCAATGAATATTTTCTAAAATCATGTTTTAGGCAAAATCCACAATGCAACTAGTTCGGCATATGAAGGGATACAATTTTTTTATAACAAACGTGAATAATATTTTTATACATTTTGCATGAAAAGGGTCTAATATATTTTTTTACGTTCAGCACTAGAAGGACAGATGTAGAATACAATTTAGAAGGGTTTTCAAATGTGATTTTTTAAAAAGCTTTTTTCAATGAATATTGTCTAAAATCATGTTTTAGGCAAAATCCACACAAAAACTAGTTCGGCATATGAAGGGATACAATTTTTTTATATAAAAAACGTGAAAAATATTTTTTATAAATTTTGCATGAAAAGGGTCTAACATATTTTTTAACATTCATCACTAGAAGGACAGACGTAGAATACAATTTAGAAGGGGTTTTCAAATGTAATTTAAAAAAAGCTTTTTTCAATGAATATTTTCTAAAATCATGTTTTAGGCAAAATCCACAAAAAATAGTTCGGCATATGAAGGGATACAACGTTTTTTAAATAAAAAATGTGAAAAATATTTTTTATACATTTTGCATGAAAAGGGTCAAAAATATTTTTTTTACGTTCAGCACTAGAAGGACAGGCGTAGAATACAATTTAGAAGGGTTTTCAAATGTGATAAAAAAAAAAATTAAATGAATATTGTCTTAAATCATGTTTTAGGCAAAATCCACAATGCAACTAGTTCGGCATATGAAGGGATACAATTTTTTTTATAACAAACGTGAAAAATATTTTTATACATTTTGCATGAAAAGGGTCTAAAATATGTTTTAACGTTCAGCACTAAAAGGACGTATGAAGAATATAACATACAAGGGTTTTCAAATGTGATTTAAAAAAAAATAATTCTATAAATATTTTCTAAAATCATGTTTTAGGCAAAATCCACAATGCAAATAGTTCAGCATATGAAGGGATACATTTTTTTTTATAACAAACGTGAAAAATATTTTTTATACATTTTGCATGAAAAGGGTCTAAAATAATTTTTTACGTTCAGCACTAGAAGGACAGGCGTAGAATACAATTTAGAAGGGTTTTCAAATGTGATTTTTTTAAAAGCTTTTTCAATGAATATTGTCTAAAATCATGTTTTAGGCAAAATCCACAATGCAACTAGTTCGGCATATGAAGGGATACAATTTTTTTTTATAACAAACGTGAAAATATTTTTTATACATTTTGCATGAAAAGGGTCTAAAATATTTTTTTACGCTCAGCACTAGGACAGACGTAGAATACAATTTAGAAGGGTTTTCAAATGTGATTTAAAAAAAGCTTTTTTCAATGAATATTGTCTAAAATCATGTTTTAGGCAAAATATATAATGCAACTAGTTCGGCATAGGAAGGGATACAATTTTTTTTATAACAAACGTGAAAAATATTTTTATACATTTTGCATGAAAAGGTTCTAAAATATTTTTTTTACATTCAGCACTAGAAGGACATATGTAGAATTCAACATACAAGGGTTTTCAAATGTGATTTAAAAAAAAAAATTCAATGAATATTGTCTAAAATCATGTTTTAGGCAAAATCCACAATGCAACTAGTTCGGCATATGAAGGGATACAATTGTTTTTTTAACAAACGTGAAAAATAATTTTATACATTTTGCATGAAAAGGGTCTAAAATATGTTTTAACGTTCAGCACTAGAAGGATGTATGAAGAATATAACATACAAGGGTTTTCAAATGTGATTTAAAAAAAAATAATTCTATGAATATTTTCTAAAATCATGTTTTAGGCAAAATCCACAATGCAACTAGTTCAGCATATGAAGGGATACATTTTTTTTTATAACAAACGTGAAAAATATTTTTATACATTTTGCATGAAAAGGGTCTAAAATATTTTTTTTACGTTCAGCACTAGAAGGACAGACGTAGAATACAATTTAGAAGGGTTTTCAAATGTGATTTTTTAAAAAGCTTTTTTCAATGAATATTGTCTAAAATCATGTTTTAGGCAAAATCCACAATGCAACTAGTTCGGCATATGAAGGGATACAATTTTTTTTATAACAAACGTGAAAAATATTTTTTATACATTCTGCATGAAAAGGGTCTAAAATATTTTTTTACGTTCAGCACTAGAAGGACAGACGTAGAATACAATTTAGGGTTTTCAAATGTGATTTAAAAAAAAAAAATTCAATGAATATTGTCTAAAATCATGTTTTAGGCAAAATCCATAATGCAACTAGTTCGGCATATGAAGGGATACAATTGTTTTTATAACAAACGTGAAAAATATTTTTATACATTTGTCATGAAAAGGGTCTAAAATATGTTTTAACGTTCAGCACTAGAAGGACATATGAAGAATATAACATACAAGGGTTTTCAAATGTGATTAAAAAAATAATAATTCTATGAATATTTTCTAAAATCATGTTTTAGGCAAAATCCACAATGCAACTAGTTCGGCATATGAAGGGATACAATTGTTTTTATAACAAACGTGAAAAATATTTTTATACATTTTGCATGAAAAGGTTCTAAAATATTCTTTTAACGTTCAGCACTAGAAGGACATATGTAGAATTCAACATACAAGGGTTTTCAAATGTGATTTAAAAAAAAAAATTCAATGAATATTGTCTAAAATCATGTTTTAGATAAAATCCACAATGCAACTAGTTCGGCATATGAAGGGATACAATTGTTTTTATAACAAACGTGAAAAATATTTTTATACATTTGTCATGAAAAGGGTCTAAAATATGTTTTAACGTTCAGCACTAGAAGGACATATGAAGAATATAACATACAAGGGTTTTCAAATGTGATTAAAAAAATAATAATTCTATGAATATTTTCTAAAATCATGTTTTAGGCAAAATCCACAATGCAACTAGTTCGGCATATGAAGGGATACATTTTTTTTATAACAAACGTGAATAATATTTTTATACATTTTGCATGAAAAGGGTCTAATATATTTTTTTACGTTCAGCACTAGAAGGACAGACGTAGAATACAATTTAGAAGGGTTTTCAAATGTGATTTTAAAAAAATCTTTTTCAATGAATATTTTCTAAAATCATGTTTTAGGCAAAATCCACAAAAAAACTAGTTCGGCATATGAAGGGATACAACGTTTTTTAAATAAAAAACGAAAAAATATTTGTTATACATTTTGCATGAAAAGGGTCTAAAATATTTTTTTTACGTTCAGCACTAGAAGGACAGACGTAGAATACAATTTTGAAGGGTTTTCAAATGTGATTTAAAAAAAGCTTTTTTCAATGAATATTTTCTAAAATCATGTTTTAGGCAAAATCCACAAAAAAACTAGTTCGGCATATGAAGGGATACAACGTTTTTTAAATAAAAAATGTGAAAAATATTTTTTATACATTTTGCATGAAAAGGGTCTAAAATATTTTTTTTACGTTCAGCCCTAGAAGGACAGGCGTAGAATACAATTTAGAAGGGTTTTCAAATGTGATTTTTTTAAAAGCTTTTTTCAATGAATATTGTCTAAAATCATGTTTTAGGCAAAATCCACAATGCAACTAGTTCGGCATATGAAGGGATACATTTTTTTTTATAACAAACGTGAAAATATATTTTATACATTTTGCATGAAAAGGGTCTAATATATTTTTTTACGTTCAGCACTAGAAGGACAGACGTAGAATACAATTTAGAAGGGTTTTCAAATGTGATTTAAAAAAAAGCTTTTTTCAATGAATATTGTCTAAAATCATGTTTTAGGCAAAATCCACAATGCAACTAGTTCGGCATATGAAGGGATACAATTTTTTTTATAACAAACGTGAAAAATATTTTTATACATTTTGCATGAAAATGGTCTAAAATATGTTTTAACGTTCAGCACTAGAAGGACGTATGAAGAATATAACATACAAGGGTTTTCAAATGTGCTTTAAAAAAAAATAATTCTATGAATATTTTCTAAAATCATGTTTTAGGCAAAATCCACAATGCAACTAGTTCGGCATATGAAGGGATACAATTTTTTTTATAACAAACGTGAGTAATATTTTTTATACATTTTGCATGAAAAGGGTCTAATAAAAAAGTTTTTTTACGTTCAGCACTAGAAGGACAGATGTAGAATACAATTTAGAAGGGTTTTCAAATGTGATTTTAAAAAAAGCTTTTTTCAATGAATATTGTCTAAAATCATGTTTTAGGCAAAATCCACAAAAAAACTAGTTCGGCATATGAAGGGATACAAAGTTTTTTTATAAAAAACGTGAAAAATATTTTTTTAAATTTTGCATGAAAAGGGTCTAACATATTTTTTTAACATTCATCACTAGAAGGACAGACGTAGAATACAATTTAGAAGGGTTTTTCAAATGTGATTTTATAAAAAGTTTTTTTCAATGAATATTTTCTAAAATCATGTTTTAGGCAAAATCCACAATGCACACTAGTTCGGCATATGAAGGGATACAATTTTTTTATAACAAACGTGAAAAATATTTTTTATACATTTTGCATGAAAAGGGTCTAATATATATTTTTTACGTTCAGCACTAGAAGGACAGACGTAGAATACAATTAGAAGGGGTTTTCAAATGTGATTTAAAAAAACTTTTCTCAATGAATATTGTCTAAAATCATGTTTTAGGCAAAATCCATAATGCAACTATTCGGCATATGAAGGGATACAATTTTTTTATAACAGACGTGAAAAATATTTTTCTACATTTTGCATGAAAAGGTTCTAAAATATTTTTTTAACATTCAGCACTAGAAGGACATATGTAGAATTCAACATAGAAGGGTTTTCAAATGTGATTAAAAAAAATATATTCAATGAATATTTCTAAAATCATGTTTTAGGCAAAATCCACAATGCAACTAGTTCGGCATATTCACATTTTACATTTTAGTCATGTACAGCAGACGCTCTTATCCAGAAGCGACTTACAGGACAATTAGGGTTAAGTGCCTGCTTTAAGGGCCATCGACAGATTTTTCACCTAGTCGGCTCAGGGATTAGAACCAGCGACCTTTCGGTTACTGGCACAACGCTCTTACCCACTAAGCTACCTGAAGGGATACAATTGTTTTTATAACAAACGTGAAAAATATTTTTATACATTTTGCATGAAAAGGGTCTAAAATATGTTTTAACGTTCAGCACTAGAAGGAAGTATGAAGAATATAACATACAAGGGTTTTCAAATGTGATTTAAAAAAAATTATTCTATGAATATTTTCTAAAATCATGTTTTAGGCAAAATCCACAATGCAACTAGTTCGGCATATGAAGGGATACAATTTTTTTATAACATACGTGAGTAATATTTTTTTATACATTTTGCATGAAAAGGGTCTAATATATTTTTTTACGTTCAGCACTAGAAGGACAGACGTAGAATACAATTTTGAAGGGTTTTCAAATGTGATTTTTAAAAAAGCTTTTTTCAATGAATATTGTCTAAAATCATGTTTTAGGCAAAATCCATAAGAAACTAGTTCGGCATATGAAGGGATACAAGTTTTTTATAAAAAACGTGAAAAATATTTTTATAAATTTTGCATTAAAAAGGGTCTAAAATATTTTTTAACATTCATCACTAGAAGGACAGATGTAGAATACAATATACAAGGGTTTTCAAATGTGATTTAAAAAAAAGCTTATTCAATGAATATTTTCAAAATCATGTTTTAGGCAAAATCCACAAAGCAACTAGTTCGGCATATGAAGGGATACAACGTTTTTAAATAAAAATGTGAAAAAATGTTTTATACATTTTGCATGAAAAAGGGTCTAAAATATTTTTTTACGTTCAGCACTAGAAGGACAGGCGTAGAATACAACTTAGAAGGGTTTTCAAATGTGATAAAAAAATTAAATGAATATTGTCTTAAATCATGTTTTAGGCAAAATCCACAATGCAACTAGTTCGCATATGAAGGGATACAATTTTTTTTATAACAAACGTGAAAAATATTTTTATACATTTTGCATGAAAAGGGTCTAAAATATGTTTTTAACGTTCAGCACTAGAAGGACGTATGTAAGAATATAACATAGAAGGGTTTTCAAATGTGATTTAAAAAAATAATTCTATGAATATTTTCTAAAATCATGTTTTAGGCAAAATCCACAATGCAAATAGTTCGGCATATGAAGGGATACAAATTTTTTTATAACAAACGTGAAAAATATTTTTTATAAATTTTGCATGAAAAGGGTCTAAAATAATTTTTTTAACGTTCAGCACTAGAATGACAGACGTAGAATACAATTTAGAAGGGGTTTTCAAATGTGATTTTTAAAAAGCTTTTTTCAATGAATATTGTCTAAAATCATGTTTTAGGCAAAATCCACAATGCAACTAGTTCGGCATATGAAGGGATACAATTTTTTTTATAACAAACGTGAAAATATTTTTATACATTTTGCATGAAAAGGGTCTAAATATATTTTTTTACGTTCAGCACTAGAAGGACAGACGTAGAATACACTTAGAAGGGTTTTCAAATGTGATTTAAAAAAAAGCTTTTTTCAATGAATATTGTCTAAAATCATGTTTTAGGCAAAATATATAATGCAACTAGTTCGGCATAGGAAGGGATACAATTTTTTTTTATAACAAACGTGAAAAATATTTTTATACATTTTGCATGAAAAGGTTCTAAAATATTTTTTTACATTCAGCACTAGAAGGACATATGTAGAATTCAACATACAAGGGTTTTCAAATGTGATTTAAAAAAGCTAAAAAATTCAATGAATATTGTCTAAAATCATGTTTTAGGCAAAATCCACAACGCAACTAGTTCGGCATATGAAGGGATACAATTGTTTTTTATAACAAACGTGAAAAATATTTTTATACATTTTGCATGAAAAGGGTCTAAAATATGTTTTAACGTTCAGCACTAGAAGGACGTATGAAGAATATAACATACAAGGGTTTTCAAATGTGATTTAAAAAAAATAATTCTATGAATATTTTCTAAAATCATGTTTTAGGCAAAATCCACAATGCAACTAGTTCGGCATATGAAGGGATACAATTTTTTTATAACAAACGTGAATAATATTTTTTATACATTTTGCATGAAAAGGGTCTAAAATATTTTTTTACGTTCAGCACTAGAAGGACAGATGTAGAATACAATTTAGAAGGGTTTTCAAATGTGATTTTTAAAAAAGCTTTTTTCAATGAATATTGTCTAAAATCATGTTTTAGGCCAAATCCACAATGCAACTAGTTCGGCATATGAAGGGGATACAATTTTTTTTATAACAAACGTGAAAAATATTTTTTATACATTCTGCATGAAAAGGGTCTAAAATATTTTTTTTTACGTTCAGCACTAGAAGGACAGACGTAGAATACAATTTAGAAGGGTTTTCAAATGTGATTTAAAAAAAAAAAAATTCAATGAATATTGTCTAAAATCATGTTTTAGGCAAAATCCATAATGCAACTAGTTCGGCATAGGAAGGGATACAATTTTTTTTTATAACAAACGTGAAAAATATTTTTATACATTTGTCATGAAAAGGGTCTAAAATATGTTTTTAACGTTCAGCACAAGAAGGACATATGAAGAATATAACAACAAGGGTTTTCAAATGTGATTAAAAAAAAAAATTCTATGAATATTTTCTAAAATCATGTTTTAGGCAAAATCCACAATGCAACTAGTTCGGCATATGAAGGGATACAATTGTTTTTATAACAAACGTGAAAAATTTTTTTATACATTTTGCATGAAAAGGGTCTAAAATATTCTTTTAACGTTCAGCACTAAAGGACATATGTAGAATTCAACATACAAGGGTTTTCAAATGTGATTAAAAAAAAATTCAATGAATATTGTCTAAAATCATGTTTTAGGTAAAATCCACAATGCAACTAGTTCGGCATATGAAGGGATACAAGTTGTTTTTTATAAAAACGTGAAAAATATTTTTTAGACATTTGGCATGAAAAGGGTCTAAAATATGTTTTAACGTTCAGCACTAGAAGGACATATGAAGAATATAACATACAAGGGTTTTTCAAATGTGATTAAAAAAAAATAATTCTATGAATATTTTCTAAAATCATGTTTTAGGCAAAATCCACAATGCAACTAGTTCGGCATATGAAGGGATACAATTTTTTTTATAACAAACGTGAATAATATTTTTATACATTTTGCATGAAAAGGGTCTAATATATTTTTTTACGTTCAGCACTAGAAGGACAGACGTAGAATACAATTTAGAAGGGTTTTCAAATGTGATTTTTAAAAAATCTTTTTTCAATGAATATTTTCTAAAATCATGTTTTAGGCAAAATCCACAAAAAAACTAGTTCGGCATATGAAGGGATACAACGTTTTTTAAATAAAAACGTGAAAAATATTTATTATACATTTTGCATGAAAAGGGTCTAAAATATTTTTTACGTTCAGCACTAGAAGGACAGACGTAGAATACAATTTTGAAGGGTTTTCAAATGTGATTTAAAAAAAGCTTTTTTCAATGAATATTGTCTAAAATCATGTTTTAGGCAAAATCCACAAAAAAACTAGTTCGGCATATGAAGGGATACAACGTTTTTAAATAAAAAATGTGAAAAATATTTTTATACATTTTGCATGAAAAAGGGTCTAAAATATTTTTTTACGTTCAGCCCTAGAAGGACAGGCGTAGAATACAATTTAGAAGGGTTTTCAAATGTGATTTTTTTAAAAAGCTTTTTCAATGAATATTGTCTAAAATCATGTTTTAGGCAAAATCCACAATGCAACTAGTTCGGCATATGAAGGGATACATTTTTTTTTATAACAAACGTGAAAATATATTTTATACATTTTGCATGAAAAGGGTCTAATATATATTTTTTACGTTCAGCACTAGAAGGACAGGCGTAGAATACAATTTAGAAGGGTTTTCAAATGTGATAAAAAAAAAAAAATTAAATGAATATTGTCTTAAATCATGTTTTAGGCAAAATCCACAATGCAACTAGTTCGGCATATGAAGGGATACAATTTTTTTTATAACAAACGTGAAAAATATTTTTATACATTTTGCATGAAAAGGGTCTAAAATATGTTTTAACGTTCAGCACTAAAAAGGACGTATGAAGAATATAACATACAAGGGTTTTCAAATGTGATTTAAAAAAAATAATTCTATAAATATTTTCTAAAATCATGTTTTAGGCAAAATCCACAATGCAAATAGTTCAGCATATGAAGGGATACATTTTTTTTTATAACAAACGTGAAAAATATTTTTTATACATTTTGCATGAAAAGGGTCTAAAATAATTTTTTTACGTTCAGCACTAGAATGACAGGCGTAGAATACAATTTAGAAGGGTTTTCAAATGTGATTTTTTAAAAGCTTTTTTCAATGAATATTGTCTAAAATCATGTTTTAGGCAAAATCCACAATGCAACTAGTTCGGCATATGAAGGGATACAATTTTTTTTATAACAAACGTGAAAATATTTTTTATACATTTTGCATGAAAAGGGTCTAAAATATTTTTTTACGTTCAGCACTAGGACAGACGTGAGAATACAATTTAGAAGGGTTTTCAAATGTGATTTAAAAAAAGCTTTTTTTCAATGAATATTGTCTAAAATCATGTTTTAGGCAAAATATATAATGCAACTAGTTCGGCATAGGAAGGGATACAATTTTTTTATAACAAACGTGAAAAATATTTTTATACATTTTGCATGAAAAGGTTCTAAAATATTTTTTTACATTCAGCACTAGAAGGACATATGTAGAATTCAACATACAAGGGTTTTCAAATGTGATTTAAAAAAAAATTCAATGAATATTGTCTAAAATCATGTTTTAGGCAAAATCCACAATGCAACTAGTTCGGCATATGAAGGGATACAATTGTTTTTTTAACAAACGTGAAAAATAATTTTATACATTTTGCATGAAAAGGGTCTAAAATATGTTTTAACGTTCAGCACTAGAAGGATGTATGAAGAATATAACATACAAGGGTTTTCAAATGTGATTTAAAAAAAAATAATTCTATGAATATTTTCTAAAATCATGTTTTAGGCAAAATCCACAATGCAACTAGTTCAGCATATGAAGGGATACATTTTTTTTTATAACAAACGTGAAAAATATTTTTTATACATTTTGCATGAAAAGGGTCTAAAATATTTTTTTTACGTTCAGCACTAGAAGGACAGACGTAGAATACAATTTAGAAGGGTTTTCAAATGTGATTTTTTAAAAAGCTTTTTTCAATGAATATTGTCTAAAATCATGTTTTAGGCAAAATCCATAATGCAACTATTAGGCATATGAAGGGATACAATTTTTTTATAACAGAGGTGAAAAATATTTTTTCTACATTTTGCATGAAAAGGTTCTAAAAATATTTTTTTAACGTTCAGCACTAGAAGGACATATGTAGAATTCAACATACAAGGGTTTTCAAATGTGATTTAAAAAAATATATTCAATGAATATTGTCTAAAATCATGTTTTAGGCAAAACCACAATGCAACTAGTTCGGCATATTCACATTTACATTTTAGTCATTTAGCAGACGCTCTATCCAGGAGCGACTTACAGGAGCAATTAGGGTTAGTGCCTTGTTAAGGCACATCGACAGATTTTTCACCTAGTCGCTCAGGGATTAGAACCAGCACCCGGTTACTGGCACAACGCTCTTACCCACTGCTACCTGAAGGGATACAATTGTTTTTATAACAAACGTGAAAAATATTTTTATACATTTTGCATGAAAAGGGTCTAAAATATGTTTTAACGTTCAGCACTAGAAGGAAGTATGAAGAATATAACATACAAGGGTTTTCAAATGTGCTTTAAAAAAAATTATTCTATGAATATTTTCTAAAATCATGTTTTAGGCAAAATCCACAATGCAACTAGTTCGGCATATGAAGGGATACAATTTTATAACATACGTGAGTAATATTTTTATACATTTTGCATGAAAAGGGTCTAAAATATTTTTTTTACGTTCAGCACTAGAAGGACAGACGTAGAATACAATTTGAAGGGTTTTTCAAATGTGATTTTTAAAAAGCTTTTTTCAATGAATATTGTCTAAAATCATGTTTTAGGCAAAATCCACAAAAAAACTAGTTCGGCATATGAAGGGATACAACGTTTTTTTATAAAAAACGTGAAAAATATTTTTTATAAATTTTGCATTAAAAAGGGTCTAACATATTTTTTAACATTCATCACTAGAAGGACAGACGTAGAATACAATTTAGAAGGGTTTTCAAATGTGATTTAAAAAAAAGCTTTTTTCAATGAATATTTTCTAAAATCATGTTTTAGGCAAAATCCACAAAAAACTAGTTCGGCATATGAAGGGGATACAACGTTTTTTTAAATAAAAAGTGTGAAAAAATGTTTTATACATTTTGCATGAAAAGGGTCTAAAATATTTTTTTACGTTCAGCACTAGAAGGACAGGCGTAGAATACAATTTAGAAGGGTTTTCAAATGTGATTAAAAAAAAAAATTAAATGAATATTGTCTTAAATCATGTTTTAGGCAAAATCCACAATGCAACTAGTTCGGCATATGAAGGGATACAAATTTTTTATAACAAAACGTGAAAAATATTTTTATACATTTTGCATGAAAAGGGTCTAAAATATGTTTTAACGTTCAGCACTAAAAGGACGTATGAAGAATATAACATACAAGGGTTTTCAAATGTGATTTAAAAAAAAATAATTTCTATAAATATTTTCTAAAATCATGTTTTAGGCAAAATCCACAATGCAAATAGTTCAGCATATGAAGGGATACATTTTTTTTATAACAAACGTGAAAAATATTTTTATACATTTTGCATGAAAAGGGTCTAAAATAATTTTTTTACGTTCAGCACTAGAATGACAGGCGTAGAATACAATTTAGAAGGGTTTTCAAATGTGATTTTTTAAAAGCTTTTTTCAATGAATATTGTCTAAAATCATGTTTTAGGCAAAATCCACAATGCAACTAGTTCGGCATATGAAGGGATACAATTTTTTTTATAACAAACGTGAAAATATTTTTTATACATTTTGCATGAAAAGGGTCTAAAATATTTTTTTTACGTTCAGCACTAGGACAGACGTAGAATACAATTTAGAAGGGTTTTCAAATGTGATTTAAAAAAAAGCTTTTTTCAATGAATATTGTCTAAAATCATGTTTTAGGCAAAATATATAATGCAACTAGTTCGGCATAGGAAGGGATACAATTTTTTTATAACAAACGTGAAAAATATTTTTTATACATTTTGCATGAAAAGGTTCTAAAATATTTTTTTACATTCAGCACTAGAAGGACATATGTAGAATTCAACATACAAGGGTTTTCAAATGTGATTTAAAAAAAAAATTCAATGAATATTGTCTAAAATCATGTTTTAGGCAAAATCCACAATGCAACTAGTTCGGCATATGAAGGGATACAATTGTTTTTTAACAAACGTGAAAAATAATTTTTATACATTTTGCATGAAAAGGGTCTAAAATATTTTTTAACGTTCAGCACTAGAAGGACATATGTAGAATATAACATACAAGGGTTTTCAAATGTGATTTTAAAAAAAATAATCTATGAATATTTTCTAAAATCATGTTTTAGGCAAAATCCACAATGCAACTAGTTCAGCATATGAAAGGATACAATTTTTTTTATAACAAACGTGAAAAATATTTTTATACATTTTGCATGAAAAGGGTCTAAAATATTTTTTTTACGTTCAGCACTAGAAGGACAGACGTAGAATACAATTTAGAAGGGTTTTCAAATGTGATTTTTTAAAAAGCTTTTTTCAATGAATATTGTCTAAAATCATGTTTTAGGCCAAAATCCACAATGCAACTAGTTCGGCATATGAAGGGATACAATTTTTTTATAACAAACGTGAAAAATATTTTTTATACATTCTGCATGAAAAGGGTCTAAAATATTTTTTTTACGTTCAGCACTAGAAGGACAGACGTAGAATACAATTTAGGGTTTTCAAATGTGATTTAAAAAAAAAGCTATTCAATGAATATTGTCTAAAATCATGTTTTAGGCAAAATCCATAATGCAACTAGTTCGGCATATGAAGGGATACAATTGTTTTTATAACAAACGTGAAAAATATTTTTATACATTTGTCATGAAAAGGGTCTAAAATATGTTTTAACGTTCAGCACAAGAAGGACATATGAAGAATATAACATACAAGGGTTTTCAAATGTGATTAAAAAAATAATAATTCTATGAATATTTTCTAAAATCATGTTTTAGGCAAAATCCACAATGCAACTAGTTCGGCATATGAAGGGATACAATTGTTTTTATAACAAACGTGAAAAATATTTTTATACATTTTGCATGAAAAGGTTCTAAAATATTTTTTTAACGTTCAGCACTAGAAGGACATATGTAGAATTCAACATACAAGGGTTTTCAAATGTGATTAAAAAAAAAAATTCAATGAATATTGTCTAAAATCATGTTTTAGATAAAATCCACAATGCAACTAGTTCGGCATATGAAGGGATACAATTGTTTTTATAACAAACGTGAAAAATATTTTTATACATTTGTCATGAAAAGGGTCTAAAATATGTTTTAACGTTCAGCACTAGAAGGACATATGAAGAATATAACATACAAGGGTTTTCAAATGTGATTAAAAAATAATAATTCTATGAATATTTTCTAAAATCATGTTTTTAGGCAAAATCCACAATGCAACTAGTTCGGCATATGAAGGGATACATTTTTTTATAACAAACGTGAATAATATTTTTTATACATTTTGCATGAAAAGGGTCTAATATATTTTTTTACGTTCAGCACTAGAAGGACAGACGTAGAATACAATTTAGAAGGGTTTTCAAATGTGATTTTAAAAAAATCTTTTTCAATGAATATTTTCTAAAATCATGTTTTAGGCAAAATCCACAAAAAAACTAGTTCGGCATATGAAGGGATACAACGTTTTTTAAATAAAAAACGTGAAAAATATTTGTTATACATTTTGCATGAAAAGGGTCTAAAATATTTTTTTACGTTCAGCACTAGAAGGACAGACGTAGAATACAATTTTGAAGGGTTTTCAAATGTGATTTTTAAAAAAAGCTTTTTCAATGAATATTTCTAAAATCATGTTTTAGGCAAAATCCACAAAAAAACTAGTTCGGCATATGAAGGGATACAACGTTTTTTAAATAAAAACGTGAAAAATATTTTTATACATTTTGCATGAAAAAGGGTCTAAAATATTTTTTAACGTTCAGCCTAGAAGGACAGGCGTAGAATACAATTTAGAAGGGTTTTCAAATGTGATTTTTTAAAAGCTTTTTTCAATGAATATTGTCTAAAATCATGTTTTAGGCAAAATCCACAATGCAACTAGTTCGGCATATGAAGGGATACAATTTTTTTATAACAAAACGTGAAAATATATTTTATACATTTTGCATGAAAAGGGTCTAATATATATTTTTTACGTTCAGCACTAGAAGGACAGGCGTAGAATACAATTTAGAAGGGTTTTCAAATGTGATAAAAAAAAAAATTAAATGAATATTGTCTTAAATCATGTTTTAGGCAAAATCCACAATGCAACTAGTTCGGCATATGAAGGGATACAATTTTTTTATAACAAACGTGAAAAATATTTTTATACATTTTGCATGAAAAGGGTCTAAAATATGTTTTAACGTTCAGCACTAAAAGGACGTATGAAGAATATAACATACAAGGGTTTTCAAATGTGATTTAAAAAAAATAATTCTATAAATATTTTCTAAAATCATGTTTTAGGCAAAATCCACAATGCAAATAGTTCAGCATATGAAGGGGATACATTTTTTTTATAACAAACGTGAAAAATATTTTTTATACATTTTGCATGAAAAGGGTCTAAAATAATTTTTTTACGTTCAGCACTAGAATGACAGGCGTAGAATACAATTTAGAAGGGTTTTCAAATGTGATTTTTTAAAAGCTTTTTCAATGAATATTGTCTAAAATCATGTTTTAGGCAAAATCCACAATGCAACTAGTTCGGCATATGAAGGGATACAATTTTTTTATAACAAACGTGAAAATATTTTTTATACATTTTGCATGAAAAGGGTCTAAAATATTTTTTTTACGTTCAGCACTAGGACAGACGTAGAATACAATTTAGAAGGGTTTTCAAATGTGATTTAAAAAAAAGCTTTTTCAATGAATATTGTCTAAAATCATGTTTTAGGCAAAATATATAATGCAACTAGTTCGGCATAGGAAGGGATACAATTTTTTTTATAACAAACGTGAAAAATATTTTTATACATTTTGCATGAAAAGGTTCTAAAATATTTTTTTTACATTCAGCACTAGAAGGACATATGTAGAATTCAACATACAAGGGTTTTCAAATGTGATTTAAAAAAAAAAATTCAATGAATATTGTCTAAAATCATGTTTTAGGCAAAATCCACAATGCAACTAGTTCGGCATATGAAGGGGATACAATTGTTTTTTTAACAAACGTGAAAAATAATTTTATACATTTTGCATGAAAAGGGTCTAAAATATGTTTTAACGTTCAGCACTAGAAGGATGTATGAAGAATATAACATACAAGGGTTTTCAAATGTGATTTAAAAAAAATAATTCTATGAATATTTTCTAAAATCATGTTTTAGGCAAAATCCACAATGCAACTAGTTCAGCATATGAAGGGATACATTTTTTTTATAACAAACGTGAAAAATATTTTTATACATTTTGCATGAAAAGGGTCTAAAATATTTTTTTACGTTCAGCACTAGAAGGACAGACGTAGAATACAATTTAGAAGGGTTTTCAAATGTGATTTTTTAAAAGCTTTTTTCAATGAATATTGTCTAAAATCATGTTTTAGGCCAAATCCACAATGCAACTAGTTCGGCATATGAAGGGATACAATTTTTTTATAACAAACGTGAAAAATATTTTTATACATTCTGCATGAAAAGGGTCTAAAATATTTTTTACGTTCAGCACTAGAAGGACAGACGTAGAATACAATTTAGGGTTTTCAAATGTGATTTAAAAAAAAAAAATTCAATGAATATTGTCTAAAATCATGTTTTAGGCAAAATCCATAATGCAACTAGTTCGGCATATGAAGGGATACAATTGTTTTTATAACAAACGTGAAAAATATTTTTATACATTTGTCATGAAAAGGGTCTAAAATATGTTTTAACGTTCAGCACAAGAAGGACATATGAAGAATATAACATACAAGGGTTTTCAAATGTGATTAAAAAATAATAATTCTATGAATATTTTCTAAAATCATGTTTTAGGCAAAATCCACAATGCAACTAGTTCGGCATATGAAGGGATACAATTGTTTTTATAACAAACGTGAAAATATTTTTATACATTTTGCATGAAAAGGTTCTAAAATATTCTTTTAACGTTCAGCACTAGAAGGACATATGTAGAATTCAACATACAAGGGTTTTCAAATGTGATTAAAAAAAAAAAAATTCAATGAATATTGTCTAAAATCATGTTTTAGATAAAATCCACAATGCAACTAGTTCGGCATATGAAGGGATACAATTGTTTTTATAACAAACGTGAAAAATATTTTTATACATTTGTCATGAAAAGGGTCTAAAATATGTTTTAACGTTCAGCACTAGAAGGACATATGAAGAATATAACATACAAGGGTTTTCAAATGTGATTAAAAAAATAATAATTCTATGAATATTTTCTAAAATCATGTTTTAGGCAAAATCCACAATGCAACTAGTTCGGCATATGAAGGGATACATTTTTTTTTATAACAAACGTGAATAATATTTTTTATACATTTTGCATGAAAAGGGTCTAATATATTTTTTTTACGTTCAGCACTAGAAGGACAGACGTAGAATACAATTTAGAAGGGTTTTCAAATGTGATTTTAAAAAAATCTTTTTTCAATGAATATTTTCTAAAATCATGTTTTAGGCAAAATCCACAAAAAAACTAGTTCGGCATATGAAGGGATACAACGTTTTTTAAATAAAAAACGTGAAAAATATTTGTTATACATTTTGCATGAAAAGGGTCTAAAATATTTTTTACGTTCAGCACTAGAAGGACAGACGTAGAATACAATTTTGAAGGGTTTTCAAATGTGATTTAAAAAAGCTTTTTCAATGAATATTTTCTAAAATCATGTTTTAGGCAAAATCCACAAAAAAACTAGTTCGGCATATGAAGGGATACAACGTTTTTAAATAAAAAATGTGAAAAATATTTTTATACATTTTGCATGAAAAGGGTCTAAAATATTTTTTTTACGTTCAGCCCTAGAAGGACAGGCGTAGAATACAATTTAGAAGGGTTTTCAAATGTGATTTTTTTAAAAGCTTTTTTCAATGAATATTGTCTAAAATCATGTTTTAGGCAAAATCCACAATGCAACTAGTTCGGCATATGAAGGGATACATTTTTTTTTATAACAAACGTGAAAATATATTTTATACATTTTGCATGAAAAGGGTCTAATATATATTTTTTACGTTCAGCACTAGAAGGACAGACGTAGAATACAATTTAGAAGGGTTTTCAAATGTGATTTAAAAAAGCTTTTTCAATGAATATTGTCTAAAATCATGTTTTAGGCAAAATCCACAATGCAACTAGTTCGGCATATGAAGGGATACAATTTTTTTATAACAAACGTGAAAAATATTTTTATACATTTTGCATGAAAATGGTCTAAAATATGTTTTAACGTTCAGCACTAGAAGGACGTATGAAGAATATAACATACAAGGGTTTTCAAATGTGCTTTAAAAAAAATAATTCTATGAATATTTTCTAAAATCATGTTTTAGGCAAAATTCACAATGCAACTAGTTCGGCATATGAACGGATACAATTTTTTTTATAACAAACGTGAGTAATATTTTTTATACATTTTGCATGAAAAGGGTCTAATAAAAAGTTTTTTTACGTTCAGCACTAGAAGGACAGATGTAGAATACAATTTAGAAGGGTTTTCAAATGTGATTTTAAAAAAAGCTTTTTTCAATGAATATTGTCTAAAATCATGTTTTAGGCAAAATCCACAAAAAAACTAGTTCGGCATATGAAGGGATACAAAGTTTTTTATAAAAAAACGTGAAAAATATTTTTTTAAATTTTGCATGAAAAGGGTCTAACATATTTTTTAACATTCATCACTAGAAGGACAGACGTAGAATACAATTTAGAAGGGTTTTCAAATGTGATTTAAAAAAAGATTTTTTCAATGAATATTTTCTAAAATCATGTTTTAGGCAAAATCCACAATGCCACTAGTTCGGCATATGAAGGGATACAATTATTTTTATAACAAACGTGAAAATATTTTTTTATACATTTTGCATGAAAAGGGTCTAATATATATTTTTACGTTCAGCACTAGAAGGACAGACGTAGAATACAATTAGAAGGGTTTTCAAATGTGATTTAAAAAAAGCTTTTTTCAATGAATATTGTCTAAAATCATGTTTTAGGCAAAAATCAAAAATCAAACTATTAGGAAATGAAGGGATACAATTTTTTTTTATAACAGAGGTGAAAAATATTTTTTTCTACATTTTGCATGAAAAGGTTCTAAAATATTTTTTTAACATTCAGCACTAGAAGGACATATGTAGAATTCAACATACAAGGGTTTTCAAATGTGATTAAAAAAAAATATTCAATGAATATTGTCTAAAATCATGTTTTAGGCAAAATCCACAATGCAACTAGTTAGGCATATTCACATTTACATTTTAGTCATTTAGCAGACGCTCTTATCCAGAGCGCCTTACAGGAGCAATTAGGGTTAAGTGCCTTGCTTAAGGGCACATCGACAGATTTTTCACCTAGTCGGCTCAGGGATTAGAACCAGCGACCTTTCGGTTACTGGCACAACGCTCTTACCCACTAAGCTACCTGAAGGGATACAATTGTTTTTATAACAAACGTGAAAAATATTTTTATACATTTTGCATGAAAAGGGTCTAAAATATGTTTTAACGTTCAGCACTAGAAGGAAGTATGAAGAATATAACATACAAGGGTTTTCAAATGTGCTTTAAAAAAAAATTATTCTATGAATATTTTCTAAAATCATGTTTTAGGCAAAATCCACAATGCAACTAGTTCGGCATATGAAGGGATACAATTTTTATAACATACGTGAGTAATATTTTTTATACATTTTGCATGAAAAGGGTCTAAAATATTTTTTTTACGTTCAGCACTAGAAGGACAGACGTAGAATACAATTTTGAAGGGTTTTCAAATGTGATTTTTTAAAAAGCTTTTTTCAATGAATATTGTCTAAAATCATGTTTTAGGCAAAATCCACAAAAAAACTAGTTCGGCATATGAAGGGATACAACGTTTTTTTATAAAAAACGTGAAAAATATTTTTTATAAATTTTGCATTAAAAAGGGTCTAACATATTTTTTAACATTCATCACTAGAAGGACAGACGTAGAATACAATTTAGAAGGGTTTTCAAATGTGATTTAAAAAAAAGCTTTTTTCAATGAATATTTTCTAAAATCATGTTTTAGGCAAAATCCACAAAAAAACTAGTTCGGCATATGAAGGGATACAACGTTTTTTAAATAAAAAATGTGAAAAAAAATTTTTATACATTTTGCATGAAAAGGGTCTAAAATATTTTTTTTACGTTCAGCACTAGAAGGACAGGCGTAGAATACAATTTAGAAGGGTTTTCAAATGTGATTTTTTTAAATGCTTTTTTCAATGAATATTGTCTAAAATCATGTTTTAGGCAAAATCCACAATGCAACTAGTTCGGCATAGGAAGGGATACAATTTTTTTATAACAAACGTGAAAAATATTTTTATACATTTTGCATGAAAAGGTTCTAAAATATTTTTTTTAACATTCAGCACTAGAAGGACATATGTAGAATTCAACATACAAGGGTTTTCAAATGTGATTAAATAAAAAATATTCAATGAATATTGTCTAAAATCATGTTTTAGGCAAAATCCACAATGCAACTAGTTCGGCATATGAAGGGATACAATTTTTTTTATAACAAACGTGAAAAATATTTTTATACATTTTGCATGAAAATGGTCTAAAATATGTTTTAACGTTCAGCACTAGAAGGACGTATGAAGAATATAACATACAAGGGTTTTCAAATGTGCTTTAAAAATAAATAATTCTATGAATATTTTCTAAAATCATGTTTTAGGCAAAATCCACAATGCAACTAGTTCGGCATATGAAGGGATACAATTTTTTTTATAACAAACGTGAGTAATAATTTTTATACATTTTGCATGAAAAGGGTCTAATAAAAATTTTTTACGTTCAGCACTAGAAGGACAGATGTAGAATACAATTTAGAAGGGTTTTCAAATGTGATTTTAAAAAAAGCTTTTTTCAACGAATATTGTCTAAAATCATGTTTTAGGCAAAAACCACAAAAAAACTAGTTCGGCATATGAAGGGATACAAAGTTTTTTTATAAAAAACGTGAAAAATATTATTTATAAATTTTGCATGAAAAGGGTCTAACATATTTTTTAACATTCATCACTAGAAGGACAGACGTAGAATACAATTTAGAAGGGTTTTCAAATGTGATTTAAAAAAAAGCTTTTTTCAATGAATATTGTCTAAAATCATGTTTTAGGCAAAATCCATAATGCAACTAGTTCGGCATAGGAAGGGATACAATTTTTTTTATAACAAACGTGAAAAATATTTTTATACATTTTGCATGAAAAGGTTCTAAAATATTCTTTTAACGTTCAGCACTAGAAGGACATATGTAGAATTCAACATACAAGGGTTTTCAAATGTGATTAAAAAAAAAAAAATTCAATGAATATTGTCTAAAATCATGTTTTAGATAAAATCCACAATGCAACTAGTTCGGCATATGAAGGGATACAATTGTTTTTATAACAAACGTGAAAAATATTTTTATACATTTGTCATGAAAAGGGTCTAAAATATGTTTTAACGTTCAGCACTAGAAGGACATATGAAGAATATAACATACAAGGGTTTTCAAATGTGATTAAAAAAATAATAATTCTATGAATATTTTCTAAAATCATGTTTTAGGCAAAATCCACAATGCAACTAGTTCGGCATATGAAGGGATACATTTTTTTATAACAAACGTGAATAATATTTTTATACATTTTGCATGAAAAGGGTCTAATATATTTTTTTACGTTCAGCACTAGAAGGACAGACGTAGAATACAATTTAGAAGGGTTTTCAAATGTGATTTTAAAAATCTTTTTTCAATGAATATTTTCTAAAATCATGTTTTAGGCAAAATCCACAAAAAAACTAGTTCGGCATATGAAGGGATACAACGTTTTTAAATAAAAAACGTGAAAAATATTTGTTATACATTTTGCATGAAAAGGGTCTAAAATATTTTTTTTACGTTCAGCACTAGAAGGACAGACGTAGAATACAATTTTGAAGGGTTTTCAAATGTGATTTAAAAAAAAGCTTTTTTCAATGAATATTTTCTAAAATCATGTTTTAGGCAAAATCCACAAAAAAACTAGTTCGGCATATGAAGGGATACAACGTTTTTTAAATAAAAAATGTGAAAAATATTTTTTATACATTTTGCATGAAAAGGGTCTAAAATATTTTTTTTACGTTCAGCCCTAGAAGGACAGGCGTAGAATACAATTTAGAAGGGTTTTCAAATGTGATTTTTTTAAAAGCTTTTTTCAATGAATATTGTCTAAAATCATGTTTTAGGCAAAATCCACAATGCAACTAGTTCGGCATATGAAGGGATACATTTTTTTTTATAACAAACGTGAAAATATATTTTATACATTTTGCATGAAAAGGGTCTAATATATATTTTTTACGTTCAGCACTAGAAGGACAGACGTAGAATACAATTTAGAAGGGTTTTCAAATGT
The DNA here is from genome assembly GCF_020615455.1 of Coregonus clupeaformis. Taxonomy (NCBI): domain Eukaryota; kingdom Metazoa; phylum Chordata; class Actinopteri; order Salmoniformes; family Salmonidae; genus Coregonus; species Coregonus clupeaformis. Next base: position 200,828 of record NW_025534286.1, read on the forward strand.
GATTTAAAAAAAAGCTTTTTTCAATGAATATTGTCTAAAATCATGTTTTAGGCAAAATCCACAATGCAACTAGTTCGGCATATGAAGGGATACAATTTTTTTATAACAAACGTGAAAAATATTTTTATACATTTTGCATGAAAATGGTCTAAAATATGTTTTAACGTTCAGCACTAGAAGGACGTATGAAGAATATAACATACAAGGGTTTTCAAATGTGCTTTAAAAAAAATAATTCTATGAATATTTTCTAAAATCATGTTTTAGGCAAAATCCACAATGCAACTAGTTCGGCATATGAAGGGATACAATTTTTTTATAACAAACGTGAGTAATATTTTTTATACATTTTGCATGAAAAGGGTCTAATAAAAAAGTTTTTTACGTTCAGCACTAGAAGGACAGATGTAGAATACAATTTAGAAGGGTTTTCAAATGTGATTTAAAAAGCTTTTTTCAATGAATATTGTCTAAAATCATGTTTTAGGCAAAATCCACAAAAAAACTAGTTCGGCATATGAAGGGATACAAAGTTTTTTATAAAAAAACGTGAAAAATATTTTTTTAAATTTTGCATGAAAAGGGTCTAACATATTTTTTAACATTCATCACTAGAAGGACAGACGTAGAATACAATTTAGAAGGGTTTTCAAATGTGATTTAAAAAAAGATTTTTTCAATGAATATTTTCTAAAATCATGTTTTAGGCAAAATCCACAATGCCACTAGTTCGGCATATGAAGGGATACAATTTTTTTATAACAAACGTGAAAATATTTTTTATACATTTTGCATGAAAAGGGTCTAATATATATTTTTTACGTTCAGCACTAGAAGGACAGACGTAGAATACAATTAGAAGGGTTTTCAAATGTGATTTAAAAAAAAGCTTTTTTCAATGAATATTGTCTAAAATCATGTTTTAGGCAAAATCCATAATGCAACTATTAGGCATATGAAGGGATACAATTTTTTTTATAACAGAGGTGAAAAATATTTTTTCTACATTTTGCATGAAAAGGTTCTAAAATATTTTTTTAACATTCAGCACTAGAAGGACATATGTAGAATTCAACATACAAGGGTTTTCAAATGTGATTAAAAAAAAAATATTCAATGAATATTGTCTAAAATCATGTTTTAGGCAAAATCCACAATGCAACTAGTTCGGCATATTCACATTTACATTTTAGTCATTTAGCAGACGCTCTTATCCAGAGCGACTTACAGGAGCAATTAGGGTTAAGTGCCTTGCTTAAGGGCACATCGACAGATTTTTCACCTAGTCGGCTCAGGGATTAGAACCAGCGACCTTTCGGTTACTGGCACAACGCTCTTACCCACTAAGCTACCTGAAGGGATACAATTGTTTTTATAACAAACGTGAAAAATATTTTTATACATTTTGCATGAAAAGGGTCTAAAATATGTTTTAACGTTCAGCACTAGAAGGAAGTATGAAGAATATAACATACAAGGGTTTTCAAATGTGCTTTAAAAAAAATTATTCTATGAATATTTTCTAAAATCATGTTTTAGGCAAAATCCACAATGCAACTAGTTCGGCATATGAAGGGATACAATTTTTATAACATACGTGAGTAATATTTTTATACATTTTGCATGAAAAGGGTCTAAAATATTTTTTTTACGTTCAGCACTAGAAGGACAGACGTAGAATACAATTTAGAAGGGTTTTCAAATGTGATTTTTATAAGCTTTTTTCAATGAATATTGTCTAAAATCATGTTTTAGGCAAAATCCACAAAAAAACTAGTTCGGCATATGAAGGGATACAACGTTTTTTATATAAAAATGTGAAAAATATTTTTATAAATTTTGCATTAAAAAGGGTCTAAAATATTTTTTTACGTTCAGCACTAGAAGGACAGGCGTAGAATACAATTTAGAAGGGTTTTCAAATGTGATTTAATTAAATGCTTTTTTCAATGAATATTGTCTAAAATCATGTTTTAGGCAAAATCCACAATGCAACTAGTTCGGCATATGAAGGGATACAACGTTTTTTAAATAAAAAATGTGAAAAAAATTTTTATACATTTTGCATGAAAAGGGTCTAAAATATTTTTTTACGTTCAGCACTAGAAGGACAGGCGTAGAATACAATTTAGAAGGGTTTTCAAATGTGATTTTTTAAATGCTTTTTTCAATGAATATTGTCTAAAATCATGTTTTAGGCAAAATCCATAATGCAACTAGTTCGGCATAGGAAGGGATACAATTTTTTTTATAACAAACGTGAAAAATATTTTTATACATTTTGCATGAAAAGGTTCTAAAATATTTTTTTTAACATTCAGCACTAGAAGGACATATGTAGAATTCAACATACAAGGGTTTTCAAATGTGATTAAATAAAAAATATTCAATGAATATTGTCTAAAATCATGTTTTAGGCAAAATCCACAATGCAACTAGTTCGGCATATGAAGGGATACAATTTTTTTTATAACAAACGTGAAAAATATTTTTATACATTTTGCATGAAAATGGTCTAAAATATGTTTTAACGTTCAGCACTAGAAGGACGATATGAAGAATATAACATACAAGGGTTTTCAAATGTGCTTTAAAAATAAATAATTCTATGAATATTTTCTAAAATCATGTTTTAGGCAAAATCCACAATGCAACTAGTTCGGCATATGAAGGGATACAATTTTTTTATAACAAACGTGAGTAATAATTTTTATACATTTTGCATGAAAAGGGTCTAATAAAAATTTTTTTACGTTCAGCACTAGAAGGACAGATGTAGAATACAATTTAGAAGGGTTTTCAAATGTGATTTAAAAAAAGCTTTTTTCAACGAATATTGTCTAAAATCATGTTTTAGGCAAAAACCACAAAAAAACTAGTTCGGCATATGAAGGGATACAAAGTTTTTTTATAAAAAACGTGAAAAATATTATTTATAAATTTTGCATGAAAAGGGTCTAACATATTTTTTAACATTCATCACTAGAAGGACAGACGTAGAATACAATTTAGAAGGGTTTTCAAATGTGATTTAAAAAAAAGCTTTTTTCAATGAATATTGTCTAAAATCATGTTTTAGGCAAAATCCATAATGCAACTAGTTCGGCATAGGAAGGGATACAATTTTTTTTATAACAAAGCGTGAAAAATATTTTTATACATTTTGCATGAAAAGGTTCTAAAATATTTTTTAACATTCAGCACTAGAAGGACATATGTAGAATTCAACATACAAGGGTTTTCAAATGTGATTAAAAAGAAAATATTCAATGAATATTGTCTAAAATCATGTTTTAGGCAAAATCCACAATGCAACTAGTTCGGCATATGAAGGGATACAATTGTTTTTATAACAAACGTGAAAAATATTTTTATACATTTTGCATGAAAAGGTTCTAAAATATTCTTTTAACGTTCAGCACTAGAAGGACATATGTAGAATTCAACATACAAGGGTTTTCAAATGTGATTTTAAAAAAAAAAATTCAATGAATATTGTCTAAAATCATGTTTTAGATAAAATCCACAATGCAACTAGTTCGGCATATGAAGGGATACAATTGTTTTTATAACAAACGTGAAAAATATTTTTATACATTTGTCATGAAAAGGGTCTAAAATATGTTTTAACGTTCAGCACTAGAAGGACATATGAAGAATATAACATACAAGGGTTTTCAAATGTGATTAAAAAAATAATAATTCTATGAATATTTTCTAAAATCATGTTTTAGGCAAAATCCATAATGCAACTAGTTCGGCATAGGAAGGGATACAATTTTTTTTATAACAAACGTGAAAAATATTTTTATACATTTTGCATGAAAAGGTTCTAAAATATTTTTTAACATTCAGCACTAGAAGGACATATGTAGAATTCAACATACAAGGGTTTTCAAATGTGATTAAAAGAAAATATTCAATGAATATTGTCTAAAATCATGTTTTAGGCAAAATCCACAATGCAACTAGTTCGGCATATGAAGGGATACAATTGTTTTTATAACAAACGTGAAAAAATATTTTTATACATTTTGCATGAAAAGGTTCTAAAATATTCTTTTAACGTTCAGCACTAGAAGGACATATGTAGAATTCAACATACAAGGGTTTATAAATGTGATTTAAAAAAAAAAAATTCAATGAATATTGTCTAAAATCATGTTTTAGATAAAATCCACAATGCAACTAGTTCGGCATATGAAGGGATACAATTGTTTTTATAACAAACGTGAAAAATATTTTTATACATTTTGCATGAAAAGGTTCTAAAATATTCTTTTAACGTTCAGCACTAGAAGGACATATGTAGAATATAACATACAAGGGTTTTCAAATGTGATTTAAAAAAAAAAAATTCAATGAATATTTTCTAAAATCATGTTTTAGGCAAAATCCACAATGCAACTAGTTCGGCATATGAAGGGATACAATTTTTTTATAACAAACGTGAGTAATAATTTTTATACATTTTGCATGAAAAGGGTCTAATAAATTTTTTTTACGTTCAGCACTAGAAGGACAGATGTAGAATACAATTTAGAAGGGTTTTCAAATGTGATTTTAAAAAAAGCTTTTTTCAACGAATATTGTCTAAAATCATGTTTTAGGCAAAAACCACAAAAAAACTAGTTCGGCATATGAAGGGATACAAAGTTTTTTTATAAAAAACGTGAAAAATATTATTTATAAATTTTGCATGAAAAGGGTCTAACATATTTTTTAACATTCATCACTAGAAGGACAGACGTAGAATACAATTTAGAAGGGTTTTCAAATGTGATTTAAAAAAAAGCTTTTTTCAATGAATATTGTCTAAAATCATGTTTTAGGCAAAATCCATAATGCAACTAGTTCGGCATAGGAAGGGATAAAAATTTTTTTATAACAAACGTGAAAAATATTTTTATACATTTTGCATGAAAAGGTTCTAAAATATTTTTTTAACATTCAGCACTAGAAGGACATATGTAGAATTCAACATACAAGGGTTTTCAAATGTGATTAAAAAGAAAATATTCAATGAATATTGTCTAAAATCATGTTTTAGGCAAAATCCACAATGCAACTAGTTCGGCATATGAAGGGATACAATTGTTTTTATAACAAACGTGAAAAATATTTTTATACATTTTGCATGAAAAGGTTCTAAAATATTCTTTTAACGTTCAGCACTAGAAGGACATATGTAGAATTCAACATACAAGGGTTTTCAAATGTGATTAAAAAAAAAAAAAATTCAATGAATATTGTCTAAAATCATGTTTTAGATAAAATCCACAATGCAACTAGTTCGGCATATGAAGGGATACAATTGTTTTTATAACAAACGTGAAAAATATTTTTATACATTTGTCATGAAAAGGGTCTAAAATATGTTTTAACGTTCAGCACTAGAAGGACATATGAAGAATATAACATACAAGGGTTTTCAAATGTGATTAAAAAAATTATAATTCTATGAATATTTTCTAAAATCATGTTTTAGGCTAAATCCACAATGCAACTAGTTCGGCATATGAAGGGATACATTTTTTTTTATAACAAACGTGAATAATATTTTTTATACATTTTGCATGAAAAGGGTCTAATATATTTTTTTTACGTTCAGCACTAGAAGGACAGACGTAGAATACAATTTAGAAGGGTTTTCAAATGTGATTTAAAAAAAATCTTTTTTCAATGAATATTTTCTAAAATCATGTTTTAGGCAAAATCCACAAAAAAACTAGTTCGGCATATGAAGGGATACAACGTTTTTTAAATAAAAAACGTGAAAAATATTTGTTATACATTTTGCATGAAAAGGGTCTAATATATTTTTTTTACGTTCAGCACTAGAAGGACAGACGTAGAATACAATTTTGAAGGGTTTTCAAATGTGATTTTTTAAAAAGCTTTTTTCAATGAATATTGTCTAAAATCATGTTTTAGGCAAAATCCACAAAAAAAGTAGTTCGGCATATGAAGGGATACAAAGTTTTTTTTATAAAAAAACTTGAAAAATATTTTTTATAAATTTTGCATGAAAAGGGTCTAACATATTTTTTAACATTCATCACTAGAAGGACAGACTTAGAATACAATTTAGAAGGGTTTTCAAATGTGATTTAAAAAAAGCTTTTTTCAATGAATATTTTCTAAAATCATGTTTTAGGCAAAATCCACAAAAAAACTAGTTCGGCATATGAAGGGATACAACGTTTTTAAATAAAAAATGTGAAAAAATATTTTTATACATTTTGCATGAAAAGGGTCTAAAATATTTTTTTTACGTTCAGCCCTAGAAGGACAGGCGTAGAATACAATTTAGAAGGGTTTTCAAATGTGATTTTTTTAAAAGCTTTTTTTCAATGAATATTGTCTAAAATCATGTTTTAGGCAAAATCCACAATGCAACTAGTTCGGCATATGAAGGGATACATTTTTTTTATAACAAACGTGAAAATATATTTTATACATTTTGCATGAAAAGGGTCTAATATATATTTTTTACGTTCAGCACTAGAAGGACAGACGTAGAATACAATTTAGAGGGTTTTCAAATGTGATTTAAAAAAAAGCTTTTTTCAATGAATATTGTCTAAAATCATGTTTTAGGCAAAATCCATAATGCAACTATTAGGCATAAGAAGGGATACAATTTTTTTTATAACAGAGGTGAAAAATATTTTTTCTACATTTTGCATGAAAAGGTTCTAAAATATTTTTTTAACATTCAGCACTAGAAGGACATATGTAGAATTCAACATACAAGGGTTTTCAAATGTGATTAAATAAAAAATATTCAATGAATATTGTCTAAAATCATGTTTTAGGCAAAATCCACAATGCAACTAGTTCGGCATATGAAGGGATACAATTTTTTTTATAACAAACGTGAAAAATATTTTTATACATTTTGCATGAAAATGGTCTAAAATATGTTTTAACGTTCAGCACTAGAAGGACGTATGAAGAATATAACATACAAGGGTTTTCAAATGTGCTTTTAAAAAAAAAAAATTCTATGAATATTTTCTAAAATCATGTTTTAGGCAAAATCCACAATGCAACTAGTTCGGCATATGAAGGGATACAATTTTTTTATAACAAACGTGAGTAATATTTTTTTATACATTTTGCATGAAAATGGTCTAATAAAAAGTTTTTAACGTTCAGCACTAGAAGGACAGATGTAGAATACAATATACAAGGGTTTTCAAATGTGATTTAAAAAAAAAGTTTTCAATGAATATTGTCTAAAATCATGTTTTAGGCAAAATCCACAAAAAAACTAGTTCGGCATATGAAGGGATACAAAGTTTTTTATAAAAAACGTGAAAAATATTTTTTTTAAATTTTGCATGAAAAGGGTCTAACATATTTTTTAACATTCATCACTAGAAGGACAGACGTAGAATACAATTTAGAAGGGTTTTCAAATGTGATTTTAAAAAAAAGATTTTTTCAATGAATATTTTCTAAAATCATGTTTTAGGCAAAATCCACAATGCCACTAGTTCGGCATATGAAGGGATACAATTTTTTTATAACAAACGTGAAAATATTTTTATACATTTTGCATGAAAAGGGTCTAATATATTTTTTTACGTTCAGCACTAGAAGGACAGACGTAGAATACAATTTAGAAGGGTTTTCAAATGTGATTTAAAAAAAGCTTTTTTCAATGAATATTGTCTAAAATCATGTTTTAGGCAAAATCCATAATGCAACTAATTCGGCATAGGAAGGGATACAATTTTTTTATAACAAACGTGAAAAATATTTTTATACATTTTGCATGAAAAGGTTCTAAAATATTTTTTTACATTCAGCACTAGAAGGACATATGTAGAATTCAACATACAAGGGTTTTCAAATGTGATTAAAAGAAAATATTCAATGAATATTGTCTAAAATCATGTTTTAGGCAAAATCCACAATGCAACTAGTTCGGCATATGAAGGGATACAATTGTTTTTATAACAAACGTGAAAAATATTTTTATACATTTTGCATGGAATGGGTCTAAAATATGTTTTAACGTTCAGCACTAGAAGGACGTATGAAGAATATAACATACAACGGTTTTCAAATGTGCTTTAAAAAAAATAATTCTATGAATATTTTCTAAAATCATGTTTTAGGCAAAATCCACAATGCAACTAGTTCGGCATATGAAGGGATACAATTTTTTTTATAACAAACGTGAGTAATATTTTTTATACATTTTTAATGAAAAGGGTCTAAAAAATTTTTTTTACGTTCAGCACTAGAAGGACAGATGTAGAATACAATTTAGAAGGGTTTTCAAATGTGATTTTTTTAAAAGCTTTTTTCAATGAATATTGTCTAAAATCATGTTTTATGCAAAATCCACAAAAAAACTAGTTCGGCATATGAAGGGATACAAAGTTTTTTTATAAAAAACGTGAAAAATATTTTTTATAAATTTTGCATGAAAAGGGTCTAACATATTTTTTAACATTCATCACTAGAAGGACAGACGTAGAATACAATTTAGAAGGGTTTTCAAATGTGATTTTAAAAAAAGCTTTTTTCAATGAATATTTTCTAAAATCATGTTTTAGGCAAAATCCACAAAAAAAACTAGTTCGGCATATGAAGGGATACAATGTTTTTTAAATAAAAAATGTGAAAAATATTTTTTATAAATTTTGCATGAAAAGGGTCTAAAATGTTTTTTTTACGTTCAGCACTAGAAGGACAGGCGTAGAATACAATTTAGAAGGGTTTTCAAATGTGATTTTTTAAAAAGCTTTTTTCAATGAATATTGTCTAAAATCATGTTTTAGGCAAATTCCATAATGCAACTAGTTCGGCATAGGAAGGGATAAATTTTTTTTTATAACAAACGTGAAAAATATTTTTATACATTTTGCATGAAAAGGTTCTAAAATATTTTTTTAACATTCAGCACTAGAAGGACATATGTAGAATTCAACATACAAGGGTTTTCAAATGTGATTAAAAAAAAAAATTCTATGAATATTGTCTAAAATCATGTTTTAGGCAAAATCCACAATGCAACTAGTTCGGCATATGAAGGGATACAATTGTTTTTATAACAAACGTGAAAAATATTTTTATACATTTTGCATGAAAAGGGTCTAAAATATGTTTTAACGTTCAGCACTAGAAGGACGTACGAAGCATATAACATACAAGGGTTTTCAAATGTGATTTAAAAAAAAATAATTCTATGAATATTTTCTAAAATCATGTTTTAGGCAAAATCCACAATGCAACTAGTTCGGCATATGAAGGGATACAATTTTTTTTATAACAAACGTGAATAATATTTTTTATACATTTTGCATGAAAAGGGTCTAATATATTTTTTTTACGTTCAGCACTAGAAGGACAGATGTAGAATAAAATTTTGAAGGGTTTTCAAATGTGATTTAAAAAAAAGCTTTTTTCAATGAATATTTTCTAAAATCATGTTTTAGGCAAAATCCACAAAAAAACTAGTTCGGCATATGAAGGGATACAACGTTTTTTAAATAAAAAATGTGAAAAATATTTTTTATAAATTTTGCATGAAAAGGGTCTAAAATATGTTTTAACGTTCAGCACTAGAAGGACGTATGAAGAATATAACATACAAGGGTTTTCAAATGTGATTTAAAAAAAAATAATTCTATGAATATTTTCTAAAATCATGTTTTAGGCAAAATCCACAATGCAACTAGTTCGGCATATGAAGGGATACACTTTTTTTATAACAAACGTGAATAATATTTTTTATACATTTTGCATGAAAAGGGTCTAATATATTTTTTTTACGTTCAGCACTAGAAGAACAGACGTAGAATACAATTTAGAAGGGTTTTCAAATGTGATAAAAAAAAGCTTTTTTCAATGAATATTGTCTAAAATCATGTTTTAGGCAAAATCCATAATGCAACTAGTTCGGCATAGGAAGGGATACAATTTTTTTTATAACAAACGTGAAAAATATTTTTATACATTTTGCATGAAAAGGGTCTAAAATATGTTTTAACGTTCAGCACTAGAAGGACGTATGAAGAATATAACATACAAGGGTTTTCAAATGTGATTTAAAAAAAATTATTCTATGAATATTTTCTAAAATCATGTTTTAGGCAAAATCCACAATGCAACTAGTTCGGCATATGAAGGGATACCATTTTTTTATAACAAACGTGAATAATATTTTTTATACATTTTGCATGAAAAGGGTCTAATATATTTTTTTTACGTTCAGCACTAGAAGGACAGACGTAGAATACAATTTAGAAGGGTTTTCAAATGTGATTTAAAAAAAGCTTTTTTCAATGAATATTGTCTAAAATCATGTTTTAGGCAAAATCCACAAAAAAACTAGTTCGGCATATGAAGGGATACAACGTTTTTTAAATAAAAATGTGAAAAATATTTTTTATACATTTTGCATGAAAAGGGTCTAAAATATTTTTTTACGTTCAGCACTAGAAGGACAGGCGTAGAATACAATTTAGAAGGGTTTTCAAATGTGATTTTTAAAAAGCTTTTTTCAATGAATATTGTCTAAAATCATGTTTTAGGCAAAATCCACAATGCAACTAGTTCGGCATATGAAGGGATACAATTTTTTTATAACAAACGTGAAAATATTTTTTATACATTTTGCATGAAAAGGGTCTCAAATATTTTTTTTACGTTCAGCACTAGAAGGACAGACGTAGAATACAATTTAGAAGGGTTTTCAAATGTGATTTAAAAAAAATCTTTTTTCAATGAATATTTTCTAAAATCATGTTTTAGGCAAAATCCACAATGCAACTAGTTCGGCATATGAAGGGATACAATTTTTTTTATAACAAACGTGAATAATATTTTTTATACATTTTGCATGAAAAGGGTCTAATATATTTTTTTTACGTTCAGCACTAGAAGGACAGATGTAGAATACAATTTAGAAGGGTTTTCAAATGTGATTTAAAAAAAGCTTTTTTCAATGAATATTTTCTAAAATCATGTTTTAGGCAAAATCCACAAAAAAACTAGTTCGGCATATGAAGGGATACAACGTTTTTTAAATAAAAAATGTGAAAAATATTTTTTATAAATTTTGCATGAAAAGGGTCTAAAATATGTTTTAACGTTCAGCACTAGAAGGACGTATGAAGAATATAACATACAAGGGTTTTCAAATGTGATTTAAAAAAAATAATTCTATGAATATTTTCTAAAATCATGTTTTAGGCAAAATCCACAATGCAACTAGTTCGGCATATGAAGGGATACACTTTTTTTTATAACAAACGTGAATAATATTTTTTATACATTTTGCATGAAAAGGGTCTAATATATTTTTTTTACGTTCAGCACTAGAAGAACAGACGTAGAATACAATTTAGAAGGGTTTTCAAATGTGATTTAAAAAAAAGCATTTTTCAATGAATATTGTCTAAAATCATGTTTTAGGCAAATTCCATAATGCAACTAGTTCGGCATAGGAAGGGATACAATTTTTTTTATAACAAACGTGAAAAATATTTTTATACATTTTGCATGAAAAGGTTCTAAAATATTTTTTTAACATTCAGCACTAGAAGGACATATGTAGAATTCAACATACAAGGGTTTTCAAATGTGATTAAAAAAAAAATTTCAATGAATATTGTCTAAAATCATGTTTTAGGCAAAATCCACAATGCAACTAGTTCGGCATATGAAGGGATACAATTGTTTTTATAACAAACGTGAAAAATATTTTATACATTTTGCATGAAAAGGGTCTAAAATATGTTTTTAACGTTCAGCACTAGAAGGACGTCGAAGCATATAACATACAAGGGTTTTCAAATGTGATTTAAAAAAAAATAATTCTATGAATATTTTCTAAAATCATGTTTTAGGCAAAATCCACAATGCAACTAGTTCGGCATATGAAGGGATACAATTTTTTTATAACAAACGTGAATAATATTTTTTATACATTTTGCATGAAAAGGGTCTAATATATTTTTTTTGCGTTCAGCACTAGAAGGACAGATGTAGAATACAATTTAGAAGGGTTTTCAAATGTGATTTAAAAAAAAGCTTTTTTCAATGAATATTTTCTAAAATCATGTTTTAGGCAAAATCCACAAAAAAAACTAGTTCGGCATATGAAGGGATACAACGTTTTTTAAATAAAAAATGTGAAAAATATTTTTTATAAATTTTGCATGAAAAGGGTCTAAAATATGTTTTTAACGTTCAGCACTAGAAGGACGATGAAGAATATAACATACAAGGGTTTTCAAATGTGATTTAAAAAAAAATAATTCTATGAATATTTTCTAAAATCATGTTTTAGGCAAAATCCACAATGCAACTAGTTCGGCATATGAAGGGATACAATTGTTTTTATAACAAACGTGAAAAATATTTTTATACATTTTGCATGAAAAGGGTCTAAAATATGTTTTAACGTTCAGCACTAGAAGGACGTACGAAGCATATAACATACAAGGGTTTTCAAATGTGATTTAAAAAAAAATAATTCTATGAATATTTTCTAAAATCATGTTTTAGGCAAAATCCACAATGCAACTAGTTCGGCATATGAAGGGATACAATTTTTTTTATAACAAACGTGAATAATATTTTTTATACATTTTGCATGAAAAGGGTCTAATATATTTTTTTTACGTTCAGCACTAGAAGGACAGATGTAGAATAAAATTTAGAAGGGTTTTCAAATGTGATTTAAAAAAAAGCTTTTTTCAATGAATATTTTCTAAAATCATGTTTTAGGCAAAATCCACAAAAAAACTAGTTCGGCATATGAAGGGATACAACGTTTTTTAAATAAAAAATGTGAAAAATATTTTTATACATTTTGCATGAAAAGGGTCTAAAATATGTTTTAACGTTCAGCACTAGAAGGACGTATGAAGAATATAACATACAAGGGTTTTCAAATGTGATTTAAAAAAAAATAATTCTATGAATATTTTCTAAAATCATGTTTTAGGCAAAATCCACAATGCAACTAGTTCGGCATATGAAGGGATACACTTTTTTTATAACAAACGTGAATAATATTTTTTATACATTTTGCATGAAAAGGGTCTAATATATTTTTTTTACGTTCAGCACTAGAAGAACAGACGTAGAATACAATTTAGAAGGGTTTTCAAATGTGATTTAAAAAAAAGCTTTTTTCAATGAATATTGTCTAAAATCATGTTTTAGGCAAAATCCATAATGCAACTAGTTCGGCATAGGAAGGGATACAATTTTTTTTATAACAAACGTGAAAAATATTTTTATACATTTTGCATGAAAAAGGGTCTAAAATATGTTTTAACGTTCAGCACTAGAAGGACGTATGAAGAATATAACATACAAGGGTTTTCAAATGTGATTTAAAAAAAATAATTCTATGAATATTTTCTAAAATCATGTTTTAGGCAAAATCCACAATGCAACTAGTTCGGCATATGAAGGGATACCATTTTTTTATAACAAACGTGAATAATATTTTTTATACATTTTGCATGAAAAGGGTCTAATATATTTTTTTACGTTCAGCACTAGAAGGACAGACGTAGAATACAATTTAGAAGGGTTTTCAAATGTGATTAAAAAAAGCTTTTTTCAATGAATATTGTCTAAAATCATGTTTTAGGCAAAATCCACAAAAAAACTAGTTCGGCATATGAAGGGATACAACGTTTTTAAATAAAAAATGTGAAAAAATATTTTTATACATTTTGCATGAAAAGGGTCTAAAATATTTTTTTACGTTCAGCACTAGAAGGACAGGCGTAGAATACAATTTAGAAGGGTTTTCAAATGTGATTTTTTAAAAAAGCTTTTTTCAATGAATATTGTCTAAAATCATGTTTTAGGCAAAATCCACAATGCAACTAGTTCGGCATATGAAGGGATACAATTTTTTTATAACAAACGTGAAAATATTTTTTTATACATTTTGCATGAAAAGGGTCTCAAATATTTTTTTACGTTCAGCACTAGAAGGACAGACGTAGAATACAATTTAGAAGGGTTTTCAGATGTGATTTAAAAAAAAATTTTTTCAATGAATATTGTCTAAAATCATGTTTTAGGCATAATCCACAAAAAAACTAGTTCGGCATATGAAGGGATACAAAGTTTTTTTATAAAAAACGTGAAAAATATTTTTTATACATTTTGCATGAAAAGGGTCTAACATATTTTTTAACATTCATCACTAGAAGGACAGACGTAGAATACAATTTATAAGGGTTTTCAAATGTGATTTTTTAAAAAGCTTTTTTCAATGAATATTGTCTAAAATCATGTTTTAGGCAAAATCCACAATGCAACTAGTTCGGCATATGAAGGGATACAATTTTTTTATAACAAACGTGAAAATATTTTTTATACATTTTGCATGAAAAGGGTCTCAAATATTTTTTTTACGTTCAGCACTAGAAGGACAGACGTAGAATACAATTTAGAAGGGTTTTCAGATGTGATTTAAAAAAAATCTTTTTTCAATGAATATTGTCTAAAATCATGTTTTAGGCATAATCCACAAAAAAACTAGTTCGGCATATGAAGGGATACAAAGTTTTTTTATAAAAAACGTGAAAAATATTTTTATACATTTTGCATGAAAAGGGTCTAACATATTTTTTAACATTCATCACTAGAAGGACAGACGTAGAATACAATTTATAAGGGTTTTCAAATGTGATTTTTTAAAAAGCTTTTTTCAATGAATATTGTCTAAAATCATGTTTTAGGCAAAATCCACAATGCAACTAGTTCGGCATATGAAGGGATACAATTTTTTATAACAAACGTGAAAATATTTTTTATACATTTTGCATGAAAAGGGTCTCAAATATTTTTTTTACGTTCAGCACTAGAAGGACAGACGTAGAATACAATTTAGAAGGGTTTTCAGATGTGATTTAAAAAAAATCTTTTTTCAATGAATATTGTCTAAAATCATGTTTTAGGCATAATCCACAAAAAAACTAGTTCGGCATATGAAGGGATACAAAGTTTTTTTATAAAAAACGTGAAAAATATTTTTTATACATTTTGCATGAAAAGGGTCTAACATATTTTTTAACATTCATCACTAGAAGGACAGACGTAGAATACAATTTATAAGGGTTTTCAAATGTGATTTAAAAAAAAGCTTTTTTTAAATAATATTTTCTAAAATCATGTTTTAGGCAAAATCCACAAAAAAACTAGTTCGGCATATGAAGGGATACAACGTTTTTTAAATAAAAAATGTGAAAAATATTTTTTATACATTTTGCATGAAAAGGGTCTCAAATATTTTTTTTACGTTCAGCACTAGAAGGACAGGCGTAGAATACAATTTAGAAGGGTTTTCAAATGTGATTTTTTAAAAAGCTTTTTTCAAAGAATATTGTCTAAAATCATGTTTTAGGCAAAATCCACAATGCAACTAGTTCGGCATATGAAGGGATACAATTTTTTTATAACAAAGGTGAAAATATTTTTTATACATTTTGCATGAAAAGGGTCTCAAATATTTTTTTACGTTCAGCACTAGAAGGACAGACGTAGAATACAATTTAGAAGGGTTTTCAAATGTGATTAAAAAAAAGCATTTTTCAATGAATATTGTCTAAAATCTTGTTTTAGGCAAATTCCATAATGCAACTAGTTCGGCATAGGAAGGGATACAATTTTTTTATAACAAACGTGAAAAATATTTTTATACATTTTGCATGAAAAGGTTCAAAATATTTTTTAACATTCAGCACTAGAAGGACATATGTAGAATTCAACATACAAGGGTTTTCAAATGTGATTAAAAAAAAAAAATTCAATGAATATTGTCTAAAATCATGTTTTAGGCAAAATCCACAATGCAACTAGTTCGGCATATGAAGGGATACAATTGTTTTTATAACAAACGTGAAAAATATTTTTATACATTTTGCATGAAAAGGGTCTAAAATATGTTTTAACGTTCAGCACTAGAAGGACGTACGAAGCATATAACATACAAGGGTTTTCAAATGTGATTTTAAAAAAAATAATTCTATGAATATTTTCTAAAATCATGTTTTAGGCAAAATCCACAATGCAACTAGTTCGGCATATGAAGGGATACAATTTTTTTTATAACAAACGTGAATAATATTTTTATACATTTTGCATGAAAAGGGTCTAATATATGTTTTTTACGTTCAGCACTAGAAGGACAGACGTAGAATACAACATACAAGGGTTTTCAAATGTGATTTTAAAAAAAAGCTAATTCAATGAATATTGTCTAAAATCATGTTTTAGGCAAAATCCACAAAAAAACTAGTTCGGCATATGAAGGGATACAACGTTTTTGAAATAAAAAACGTGAAAAATATTTTATTTTAATTTTGCATGAAAAGGGTCTAAAATATGTTTTAACGTTCAGCACTAGAAGGACGTATGAAGAATATAACATACAAGGGTTTTCAAATGTGATTTTAAAAAAAATAATTCTATGAATATTTTCTAAAATCATGTTTTAGGCAAAATCCACAATGCAACTAGTTCGGCATATGAAGGGATACACTTTTTTTATAACAAACGTGAATAATATTTTTAATACATTTTGCATGAAAAGGGTCTAATATATTTTTTTACGTTCAGCACTAGAAGAACAGACGTAGAATACAATTTAGAAGGGTTTTCAAATGTGATTTAAAAAAAGCATTTTTCAATGAATATTGTCTAAAATCATGTTTTAGGCAAATTCCATAATGCAACTAGTTCGGCATAGGAAGGGATACAATTTTTTTATAACAAACGTGAAAAATATTTTTATACATTTTGCATGAAAAGGGTCTAAAATATTTTTTAACGCTCAGCACTAGAAGGACGTATGTAGAATACAACATACAAGGGTTTTCAAATGTGATTTAAAAAAAAATTTCAATGAATATTGTCTAAAATCATGTTTTAGGCAAAATCCACAATGCAACTAGTTCGGCATATGAAGGGATACAATTTTTTTTATAACAAACGTGAGTAATATTTTTTATACATTTTGCATGAAAAGGGTCTAATAAAAAGTTTTTTACGTTCAGCACTAGAAGGACATATGTAGAATTCAACATACAAGGGTTTTCAAATGTGATTAAAAAAAAAAATTTCAATGAATATTGTCTAAAATCATGTTTTAGGCAAAATCCACAATGCAACTAGTTCGGCATATGAAGGGATACCATTTTTTTATAACAAACGTGAATAATATTTTTTATACATTTTGCATGAAAAGGGTCTAATATATTTTTTTTACGTTCAGCACTAGAAGGACAGACGTAGAATACAATTTAGAAGGGTTTTCAAATGTGATTTAAAAAAAAGCTTTTTTCAATGAATATTGTCTAAAATCATGTTTTAGGCAAAATCCACAAAAAAACTAGTTCGGCATATGAAGGGATACAACGTTTTTTAAATAAAAAATGTGAAAAATATTTTTTATACATTTTGCATGAAAAGGGTCTAAAATATTTTTTTTTACGTTCAGCACTAGAAGGACAGGCGTAGAATACAATTTAGAAGGGTTTTCAAATGTGATTTTTTAAAAAGCTTTTTTCAATGAATATTGTCTAAAATCATGTTTTAGGCAAAATCCACAATGCAACTAGTTCGGCATATGAAGGGATACAATTTTTTTATAACAAACGTGAAAATATTTTTTATACATTTTGCATGAAAAGGGTCTCAAATATTTTTTTTACGTTCAGCACTAGAAGGACAGACGTAGAATACAATTTAGAAGGGTTTTCAAATGTGATTTAAAAAAAATTTTTCAATGAATATTTTCTAAAATCATGTTTTAGGCAAAATCCACAATGCAACTAGTTCGGCATATGAAGGGATACAATTTTTTTATAACAAACGTGAATAATATTTTTATACATTTTGCATGAAAAGGGTCTAATATATTTTTTTACGTTCAGCACTAGAAGGACAGATGTAGAATACAATTTAGAAGGGTTTTCAAATGTGATTTAAAAAAAGCTTTTTTCAATGAATATTTTCTAAAATCATGTTTTAGGCAAAATCCACAAAAAAACTAGTTCGGCATATGAAGGGATACAACGTTTTTAAATAAAAAATGTGAAAAATATTTTTTATAAATTTTGCATGAAAAAGGGTCTAAAATATGTTTTAACGTTCAGCACTAGAAGGACGTATGAAGAATATAACATACAAGGGTTTTCAAATGTGATTTAAAAAAAAATAATTCTATGAATATTTTCTAAAATCATGTTTTAGGCAAAATCCACAATGCAACTAGTTCGGCATATGAAGGGATACACTTTTTTTATAACAAACGTGAATAATATTTTTATACATTTTGCATGAAAAGGGTCTAATATATTTTTTTACGTTCAGCACTAGAAGAACAGACGTAGAATACAATTTAGAAGGGTTTTCAAATGTGATTTTTAAAAAAAGCATTTTTCAATGAATATTGTCTAAAATCATGTTTTAGGCAAATTCCATAATGCAACTAGTTCGGCATAGGAAGGGATACAATTTTTTTATAACAAACGTGAAAAATATTTTTATACATTTTGCATGAAAAGGTTCTAAAATATTTTTTAACATTCAGCACTAGAAGGACGTATGTAGAATTCAACATACAAGGGTTTTCAAATGTGATTAAAAAAAAAATTTCAATGAATATTGTCTAAAATCATGTTTTAGGCAAAATCCACAATGCAACTAGTTCGGCATATGAAGGGATACAACGTTTTTTAAATAAAAAATGTGAAAAATATTTTTTATAAATTTTGCATGAAAAGGGTCTAAAATATGTTTTAACGTTCAGCACTAGAAGGACAGTATGAAGAATATAACATACAAGGGTTTTCAAATGTGATTTAAAAAAATAATTCTATGAATATTTTCTAAAATCATGTTTTAGGCAAAATCCACAATGCAACTAGTTCGGCATATGAAGGGATACAATTGTTTTTATAACAAACGTGAAAAATATTTTTATACATTTTGCATGAAAAGGGTCTAAAATATGTTTTAACGTTCAGCACTAAAAGGACGTATGAAGAATATAACATACAAGGGTTTTCAAATGTGATTTAAAAAAAAATAATTCTATGAATATTTTCTAAAATCATGTTTTAGGCAAAATCCACAATGCAACTAGTTCGGCATATGAAGGGATACAATTTTTTTATAACAAACGTGAATAATATTTTTATACATTTTGCATGAAAAGGGTCTAATATATTTTTTTACGTTCAGCACTAGAAGGACAGATGTAGAATAAATTTAGAAGGGTTTTCAAATGTGATTTAAAAAAAGCTTTTTTCAATGAATATTTTCTAAAATCATGTTTTAGGCAAAATCCACAAAAAACTAGTTCGGCATATGAAGGGATACAACGTTTTTTAAATAAAAAATGTGAAAAATATTTTTTATAAATTTTGCATGAAAAGGGTCTAAAATATGTTTTAACGTTCAGCACTAGAAGGACGTATGAAGAATATAACATACAAGGGTTTTCAAATGTGATTTAAAAAAAAATAATTCTATGAATATTTTCTAAAATCATGTTTTAGGCAAAATCCACAATGCAACTAGTTCGGCATATGAAGGGATACACTTTTTTTTATAACAAACGTGAATAATATTTTTATACATTTTGCATGAAAAGGGTCTAATATATTTTTTTTTACGTTCAGCACTAGAAGAACAGACGTAGAATACAATTTAGAAGGGTTTTCAAATGTGATAAAAAGCTTTTTTCAATGAATATTGTCTAAAATCATGTTTTAGGCAAAATCCATAATGCAACTAGTTCGGCATAGGAAGGGATACAATTTTTTTATAACAAACGTGAAAAATATTTTTATACATTTTGCATGAAAAGGGTCTAAAATATGTTTTAACGTTCAGCACTAGAAGGACGTATGAAGAATATAACATACAAGGGTTTTCAAATGTGATTTAAAAAAATAATTCTATGAATATTTTCTAAAATCATGTTTTAGGCAAAATCCACAATGCAACTAGTTCGGCATATGAAGGGATACCATTTTTTTTATAACAAACGTGAAAAATATTTTTATACATTTTGCATGAAAAGGGTTCTAAAATATTTTTTTAACGTTCAGCACTAGAAGGACATATGTAGAATTCAACATACAAGGGTTTTCAAATGTGATTAAAAAAAAAAATTCAATGAATATTGTCTAAAATCATGTTTTAGGCAAAATCCACAAAAAAACTAGTTCGGCATATGAAGGGATACAACGTTTTTTAAATAAAAAATGTGAAAAATATTTTTTATAAATTTTGCATGAAAAGGGTCTAAAATATGTTTTAACGTTCAGCACTAGAAGGACGTATGAAGAATATAACATACAAGGGTTTTCAAATGTGATTTAAAAAAAAATAATTCTATGAATATTTTCTAAAATCATGTTTTAGGCAAAATCCACAATGCAACTAGTTCGGCATATGAAGGGATACAATTGTTTTTATAACAAACGTGAAAAATATTTTTATACATTTTGCATGAAAAGGGTCTAAAATATGTTTTAACGTTCAGCACTAGAAGGACGTACGAAGCATATAACATACAAGGGTTTTCAAATGTGATTTAAAAAAAAATAATTCTATGAATATTTTCTAAAATCATGTTTTAGGCAAAATCCACAATGCAACTAGTTCGGCATATGAAGGGATACAATTTTTTTTATAACAAACGTGAATAATATTTTTTATACATTTTGCATGAAAAGGGTCTAATATATTTTTTTACGTTCAGCACTAGAAGGACAGATGTAGAATAAAATTTAGAAGGGTTTTCAAATGTGATTTAAAAAAAGCTTTTTCAATGAATATTTTCTAAAATCATGTTTTAGGCAAAATCCACAAAAAAACTAGTTCGGCATATGAAGGGATACAACGTTTTTAAATAAAAAATGTGAAAAATATTTTTTATAAATTTTGCATGAAAAGGGTCTAAAATATGTTTTAACGTTCAGCACTAGAAGGACGTATGAAGAATATAACATACAAGGGTTTTCAAATGTGATTTAAAAAAAAATAATTCTATGAATATTTTCTAAAATCATGTTTTAGGCAAAATCCACAATGCAACTAGTTCGGCATATGAAGGGATACACTTTTTTTTATAACAAACGTGAATAATATTTTTTATACATTTTGCATGAAAAGGGTCTAATATATTTTTTTTACGTTCAGCACTAGAAGAACAGACGTAGAATACAATTTAGAAGGGTTTTCAAATGTGATAAAAAAAAGCTTTTTTCAATGAATATTGTCTAAAATCATGTTTTAGGCAAAATCCATAATGCAACTAGTTCGGCATAGGAAGGGATACAATTTTTTTATAACAAACGTGAAAAATATTTTTATACATTTTGCATGAAAAGGGTCTAAAATATGTTTTAACGTTCAGCACTAGAAGGACGTATGAAGAATATAACATACAAGGGTTTTCAAATGTGATTTAAAAAAAAATAATTCTATGAATATTTTCTAAAATCATGTTTTAGGCAAAATCCACAATGCAACTAGTTCGGCATATGAAGGGATACACTTTTTTTATAACAAACGTGAATAATATTTTTTATACATTTTGCATGAAAAGGGTCTAATATATTTTTTTACGTTCAGCACTAGAAGGACAGACGTAGAATACAATTTAGAAGGGTTTTCAAATGTGATTTAAAAAAAGCTTTTTTCAATGAATATTGTCTAAAATCATGTTTTAGGCAAAATCCACAAATGAAACTAGTTCGGCATATGAAGGGATACAATTTTTTTATAACAAACGTGAAAAATATTTTTATAAATTTTGCATGAAAAGGGTCTAAAATATGTTTTAACGTTCAGCACTAGAAGGACGTATGAAGAATATAACATACAAGGGTTTTCAAATGTGATTTAAAAAAAATAATTCTATGAATATTTTCTAAAATCATGTTTTAGGCAAAATCCACAATGCAACTAGTTCGGCATATGAAGGGATACACTTTTTTTTATAACAAACGTGAATAATATTTTTTATACATTTTGCATGAAAAGGGTCTAACATATTTTTTAACATTCAGCACTAGAAGGACAGACGTAGAATACAATTTAGAAGGGTTTTCAAATGTGATAAAAAAAGCTTTTTTCAATGAATATTGTCTAAAATCATGTTTTAGGCAAAATCCATAATGCAACTAGTTCGGCATAGGAAGGGGATACAATTTTTTATAACAAACGTGAAAAATATTTTTATACATTTTGCATGAAAAGGGTCTAAAATATGTTTTAACGTTCAGCACTAGAAGGAAGGCGTAGAAGAATATAACATACAAGGGTTTTCAAATGTGATTTAAAAAAAATTATTCTATGAATATTGTCTAAAATCATGTTTTAGGCAAAATCCACAATGCAACTAGTTCGGCATATGAAGGGATACACATTTTTTTATAACAAACGTGAATAATATTTTTTATACATTTTGCATGAAAAGGGTCTAATATATTTTTTTTACGTTCAGCACTAGAAGGACAGACGTAGAATACAATTTAGAAGGGTTTTCAAATGTGATTTAAAAAAAGCTTTTTTCAATGAATATTGTCTAAAATCATGTTTTAGGCAAAATCCACAATGAAACTAGTTCGGCATATGAAGGGATACAACGTTTTTTAAATAAAAAATGTGAAAAATATTTTTTTATACATTTTGCATGAAAAGGGTCTAAAATATTTTTTTAACGTTCAGCACTAGAAGGACAGCGTAGAATACAATTTAGAAGGGTTTTCAAATGTGATTTTTAAAAAAAGTTTTTTCAATGAATATTGTCTAAAATCATGTTTTAGGCAAAATCCACAATGCAACTAGTTCGGCATATGAAGGGATACAATTTTTTTATAACAAACGTGAAAAATATTTTTTATACATTTTGCATGAAAAGGGTCTCAAAATATTTTTTTACGTTCAGCACTAGAAGGACAGACGTAGAATACAATTTACAAGGGTTTTCAAATGTGATTTTAAAAAAAATTTTTCAATGAATATTGTCTAAAATCATGTTTTAGGCAAAATCCACAAGCAACTAGTTCGGCATATGAAGGGATACAAAGTTTTTTTATAAAAAACGTGAAAAATATTTTTTATACATTTTGCATGAAAAGGGTCTAAAATATGTTTTAACGTTCAGCACTAGAAGGACAGACGTAGCATACAATATATAAGGGTTTTCAAATGTGATTTTAAAAAAATTTTTCAATGAATATTTTCTAAAATCATGTTTTAGGCAAAATCCACAATGCAACTAGTTCGGCATATGAAGGGATACAATTTTTTTTATAACAAACGTGAATAATATTTTTTATACATTTTGCATGAAAAGGGTCTAAAATATTTTTTTACGTTCAGCACTAGAAGGACAGATGTAGAATACAATTTAGAAGGGTTTTCAGATGTGATTTAAAAAAAGCTTTTTTCAATGAATATTGTCTAAAATCATGTTTTAGGCATAATCCACAAAAAAACTAGTTCGGCATATGAAGGGATACAAAGTTTTTTTTATAAAAAACGTGAAAAATATTTTTATAAATTTTGCATGAAAAGGGTCTAAACATATGTTTTAACGTTCAGCACTAGAAGGACAGACGTGAAGAATACAATTTACAAGGGTTTTCAAATGTGATTTAAAAAAGCTATTTCAATGAATATTGTCTAAAATCATGTTTTAGGCAAAATCCACAATGCAACTAGTTCGGCATATGAAGGGATACAATTTTTTTTATAACAAACGTGAATAATATTTTTATACATTTTGCATGAAAAGGGTCTCAAATATTTTTTTACGTTCAGCACTAGAAGGACAGACGTAGAATACAATTTAGAAGGGTTTTCAAATGTGATAAAAAAATCTTTTTTCAATGAATATTGTCTAAAATCATGTTTTAGGCAAAATCCACTAATGAAACTAGTTCGGCATAGGAAGGGATACAAAGTTTTTTTATAAAAAACGTGAAAAAATATTTTTTATACATTTTGCATGAAAAGGGTCTAAAATATGTTTTTAACGTTCATCACTAGAAGGACGACGTAGAATATAACATACAAGGGTTTTCAAATGTGATTTAAAAAAAATTTTTTATGAATATTTTCTAAAATCATGTTTTAGGCAAAATCCACAATGCAACTAGTTCGGCATATGAAGGGATACAACGTTTTTTAAATAAACAAACGTGAATAATATTTTTATACATTTTGCATGAAAAGGGTCTAAAATATTTTTTTACGTTCAGCACTAGAAGGACAGGCGTAGAATACAATTTAGAAGGGTTTTCAAATGTGATTTTTTAAAAAGCTTTTTTCAAAGAATATTGTCTAAAATCATGTTTTAGGCAAAATCCACAATGCAACTAGTTCGGCATATGAAGGGATACAATTTTTTTATAACAAAGGTGAAAATATTTTTTATACATTTTGCATGAAAAGGGTCTCAAATATTTTTTTTACGTTCAGCACTAGAAGGACAGACGTAGAATACAATTTAGAAGGGTTTTCAAATGTGATTTAAAAAAAAGCATTTTTCAATGAATATTGTCTAAAATCATGTTTTAGGCAAATTCCATAATGCAACTAGTTCGGCATAGGAAGGGATACAATTTTTTTTATAACAAACGTGAAAAATATTTTTATACATTTTGCATGAAAAGGTTCTAAAATATTTTTTTTAACGTTCAGCACTAGAAGGACATATGTAGAATTCAACATACAAGGGTTTTCAAATGTGATTAAAAAAAAATTAATGAATATTGTCTAAAATCATGTTTTAGGCAAAATCCACAATGCAACTAGTTCGGCATATGAAGGGATACAATTGTTTTTATAACAAACGTGAAAAATATTTTTATACATTTTGCATGAAAAGGGTCTAAAATATGTTTTAACGTTCAGCACTAGAAGGACGATCCGAAGCATATAACATACAAGGGTTTTCAAATGTGATTTAAAAAAAATAATTCTATGAATATTTTCTAAAATCATGTTTTAGGCAAAATCCACAATGCAACTAGTTCGGCATATGAAGGGATACAATTTTTTTATAACAAACGTGAATAATATTTTTATACATTTTGCATGAAAAGGGTCTAATATATTTTTTTACGTTCAGCACTAGAAGGACAGATGTAGAATACAATTTAGAAGGGTTTTCAAATGTGATTTTAAAAAAGCTTTTTTCAATGAATATTTTCTAAAATCATGTTTTAGGCAAAATCCACAAAAAAACTAGTTCGGCATATGAAGGGATACAACGTTTTTTAAATAAAAATGTGAAAAATATTTTTTATAAATTTTGCATGAAAAGGGTCTAAAATATGTTTTAACGTTCAGCACTAGAAGGACGTATGAAGAATATAACATACAAGGGGTTTTCAAATGTGATTTTAAAAAAATAATTCTATGAATATTTTCTAAAATCATGTTTTAGGCAAAATCCACAATGCAACTAGTTCGGCATATGAAGGGATACACTTTTTTTATAACAAACGTGAATAATATTTTTATACATTTTGCATGAAAAGGGTCTAATATATTTTTTTACGTTCAGCACTAGAAGAACAGACGTAGAATACAATTTAGAAGGGTTTTCAAATGTGATTTAAAAAAAGCTTTTTTCAATGAATATTGTCTAAAATCATGTTTAGGCAAAATCCATAATGCAACTAGTTCGGCATAGGAAGGGATACAATTTTTTGATAACAAACGTGAAAAATATTTTTATACATTTTGCATGAAAAGGGTCTAAAATATTTTTTAACGTTCAGCACTAGAAGGACATATGTAGAATTCAACATACAAGGGTTTTCAAATGTGATTAAAAAAAAAAATTCAATGAATATTGTCTAAAATCATGTTTTAGGCAAAATCCACAATGCAACTAGTTCGGCATATGAAGGGATACAATTTTTTATAACAAACGTGAAAAATATTTTTTATACATTTTGCATGAAAAGGGTCTAAAAATATGTTTTAACGTTCAGCACTAGAAGGGACGTATGAAGAATATAACATACAAGGGTTTTCAAATGTGATTTAAAAAAAAATAATTCTATGAATATTTTCTAAAATCATGTTTTAGGCAAAATCCACAATGCAACTAGTTCGGCATATGAAGGGATACAATTTTTTTATAACAAACGTGAATAATATTTTTTATACATTTTGCATGAAAAGGGTCTAATATATTTTTTTACGTTCAGCACTAGAAGGACAGATGTAGAATAAAATTTAGAAGGGTTTTCAAATGTGATTTAAAAAAAAGCTTTTTTCAATGAATATTGTCTAAAATCATGTTTTAGGCAAAATCCACAAAAAAACTAGTTCGGCATATGAAGGGATACAACGTTTTTTAAATAAAAAACGTGAAAAATATTTTTATACATTTTGCATGAAAAGGGTCTAAAATATGTTTTTAACGTTCAGCACTAGAAGGACGTATGAAGAATATAACATACAAGGGTTTTCAAATGTGATTTAAAAAAAATAATTCAATGAATATTTTCTAAAATCATGTTTTAGGCAAAATCCACAATGCAACTAGTTCGGCATATGAAGGGATACACTTTTTTTATAACAAACGTGAATAATATTTTTATACATTTTGCATGAAAAGGGTCTAATATATTTTTTTACGTTCAGCACTAGAAGGACAGACGTGAGAATACAATTTAGAAGGGTTTTCAAATGTGATTTAAAAAAAGCTTTTTTTCAATGAATATTGTCTAAAATCATGTTTTAGGCAAAATCCACAATGCAACTAGTTCGGCATAGGAAGGGATACAATTTTTTTATAACAAACGTGAAAAATATTTTTATACATTTTGCATGAAAAGGGTCTAAAATATGTTTTAACGTTCAGCACTAGAAGGACATATGTAGAATACAACATACAAGGGTTTTCAAATGTGATTTAAAAAAAATAATTCTATGAATATTTTCTAAAATCATGTTTTAGGCAAAATCCACAATGCAACTAGTTCGGCATATGAAGGGATACACTTTTTTTATAACAAACGTGAATAATATTTTTATACATTTTGCATGAAAAGGGTCTAATATATTTTTTTACGTTCAGCACTAGAAGGACAGACGTAGAATACAATTTAGAAGGGTTTTCAAATGTGATTTAAAAAAGCTTTTTTCAATGAATATTGTCTAAAATCATGTTTTAGGCCAAAATCCATAATGCAACTAGTTCGGCTAGGAAGGGATAAAATTTTTTTATAACAAACGTGAAAAATATTTTTATACATTTTGCATGAAAAGGGTCTAAAATATGTTTTTAACGTTCAGCACTAGAAGGACAATGTAGAATATAACATACAAGGGTTTTCAAATGTGATTTTAAAAAAAATAATTCTATGAATATTTTCTAAAATCATGTTTTAGGCAAAATCCACAATGCAACTAGTTCGGCATATGAAGGGATACCATTTTTTATAACAAACGTGAAAAATATTTTTATACATTTTGCATGAAAAGGGTCTAAAATATTTTTTTACGTTCAGCACTAGAAGGACAGACGTAGAATACAATTTACAAGGGTTTTCAAATGTGATTTAAAAAAAAGCTTTTTCAATGAATATTGTCTAAAATCATGTTTTAGGCAAAATCCACAATGCAACTAGTTCGCAGAAGGGAAAATTTTTAAATAAAAAACGTGAAAAATATTTTTATACATTTTGCATGAAAAGGGTCTAAAATATTTTTTTACGTTCAGCACTAGAAGGACAGACGTAGAATACAATTTAGAAGGGTTTTCAAATGTGATTTTAAAAAGCTTTTTTCAATGAATATTGTCTAAAATCATGTTTTAGGCAAAATCCACAATGCAACTAGTTCGGCATATGAAAGGATACAAATTTTTTTATAACAAACCTGAAAATATTTTTATACATTTTGCATGAAAAGGGTCTAAAATATTTTTTTTACGTTCAGCACTAGAAGAACATGCGTAGAATTCAACTTACAAGGGTTTTCAAATGTGATTTAAAAAAAATAATTCAATGAATATTTTCTAAAATCATGTTTTAGGCAAAATCCACAATGCAACTAGTTCGGCATATGAAGGGATACAATTTTTTTATAACAAAGGTGAAAAAATATTTTTATACATTTTGCATGAAAAGGTTCTAAAATATTTTTTTAACGTTCAGCACTAGAAGGACATGTGTAGAATTCAACATACAAGGGTTTTCAAATGTGATTAAAAAAAAAAATTCAATGAATATTGTCTAAAATCATGTTTTAGCCAAAATCCACAATGCAACTAGTTCGGCATATGAGAGGGATACATGTTTGTATAACAAACGTGAAAAATATTTTTTAGCCTTTTTGCATGAAAAGGGTCTAAAAATATGTTTTCGTTCAGCACTGGACGTATGAGGCATATAACATACAAGGGTTTTCAAATGTGGTTTAAAAAAATAATTCAATGAATATTTTCTAAAATCATGTTTTAGGCAAAATCCACAATGCAACTAGTTCGACATATGAAGGGATACATTTTTTATAACAAACGTGAAAAATATTTTTTTATACATTTTGCATGAAAAGGGTCTAAAATATTTTTTCGTTCAGCACTGGAAGTGTAGGATACAATAGGCAAGGGTTTTCAAATGTGATTAAAAAAAAAGCTTTATTTCAATGAATATTGTCCAAAATCATGTTTTAACCAAAATCCACAAATGCGACCAGTTCGGCATATGAGAGGAGACACGTGTTTGAGTGTAACAAACGTGAAAAATATTTTTTATAAATTTCGCATGAAAAAGGGTCTAAAACATGGGTTTTCGTTCAGCACTGAACGTAGGAGGCGCGCTCTACCATAGCAAGGGTTTTCAAGTGTGATTTAAGCTGAGTTCCATGAACATTTGTCCAAAATCATGTTTTAAGGCAAAATCCACAATGCAACTAGTTCAGCATATGAAGGGAGACACTGTTTTTTGTAACAAACGTGAAATAATTTTTTTTAGGCATTTCGCATGAAAACAGGGTCCAAAATATTTTTTCGTTCAGCACTGGAAGAAGAGGGCGCGCTCTACAATAGGCAAGGGTTTTCAATGTGATAAAAGCTTTTGTTCCATGAACATTGTCCAAAATCATGTTTTAACCAAAATCCACAATGCACTAGTTCGGCATATGAGAGGAGATACTGTTTGAGTGTAACAAACGTGAAAAATATTTTTAGCGCCTTTTGCATGAAAACAGGGTCTAAAATATGGGTTTTCGTTCAGCACTAGGGACGTATGAGCGAATATAATAGGCAAGGGTTTTCAAGTGTGATTTTAAGCTAATTCTATGAACATTGTCTAAAATCATGTTTTAACCAAAATCCACAATGCGACCAGTTCAGCATATGAGAGGGACACTGTTTGTATAACAAACGTGAAACAATACTTTTTAGCCTTTTTGCATGAAAAAGGGTCCAAAATCATGGGTTTTCTTCAGCACTGAGTAGGAGGCGTCGCTACAATTAGGGAAGGGTTTTCAAGTCTGCAATTTTTTAAGCTGAGTTCCATGAACATTGTCCAAAATCATGTTTTAACCAAAATCCACAATGCGACCAGTTCAGCATATGAGAGGAGACACTTTTGAGTGTAACAAACGTGAAAATATTTTTTTAGCCTTTTTGCATGAAAACAGGGTCCAAATATTTTTTTCGTTCAGCACTGGAAGTAGGAGGCGCCTGTACAATAGGCAAGGGGTTTTCAGCAAGTGTTTTAAGCTAGTTTCAATGAATATTGTCTAAAATCATGTTTTATCCAAAATCCACAATGCACTAGTTCAGCATAGGAGAGGAGACACTTTTTGTATAACAAACGTGAAAAATTTTTTTATACCTTTTGCATGAAAACAGGTTCTAAAATATTTTTCTTCAGCACTGAGGACGTAGACTCTACATAGGCAAGGGTTTTCAAGTATGTGTTAAAAAAGCTGAGTTCAATGAACATTGTCTAAAATCATGTTTTAGACAAAATCCACAATGCGACCAGTTCGGCATATGAGAGGAGGGACACTGTTTAGTGCAACAAACGTGAATTTTTAGGCTTTTCGCATGAAAAGGGTCTAAAATATGGTTTTACGTTCAGCACTGAAGGAGCGGGCCTATAACATAGGCAAGGGTTTTCAAGTGTGAAAAAGTAAGTTCCATGAACATTGTCCAAAATCATGTTTTATCCAAAATCCACAATGCGACTAGTTCAGCATATGAAGGGAGACACTTTTTTATAACAAACGTGAAAACATTTTTTTATACTTTTCGCATGAAAACAGGGTCTAAAATATTGTTTTTACGTTCAGCACTGAAGAAGGACGGAAGTAGATACATAGAAGGGTTTTCAAATTGATTTAAAAAAGCTGTTTTCCATGAACATTTGTCCAAAATCATGTTTTAGGCAAAATCCACAACAGTTCGACATATGAGAAGGGATACAACTTTTTTAAGTCAAAAAATGTGAAAAATATTTTTACTACTTTTGCATAAAAAAGGGTCTAAAATATGGGTTTCGTTCAGCACTAGAAGGAGGCGGCTAGATATAATACAAGGGGTTTTCAAATGTGATTTAAAAAAGCTAGTTCCATGAATATTTTCTAAAATCATGTTTTAACCAAAATCCACAATGCGACCAGTTCGGCATATGAAG